>NC_141033.1:12315000-12615000 GCF_052040795.2 Danio rerio
ACTGAACCTTGTTTAAACACCAAATAAAGCAGCTACTTTATTATATTATCTACTGATGTATAATGGTAGAAAAGAGATGACAGCAAGATTAGTTTTTATTGACGAGCTTATGATGAAAAACCATCTCCCTCTACAACTCGCAGCCTTACAACTTTCACTTGTTTTGTGAATGAATAGTTTCATTTTCTTTCAAACATTTAATTTTATTTATTAATTATAATGACAATTTGACTGAGGTTTTATCCCTGTTCTTTTCTCTGTCATCTGTAGGCTATTAAAATAATTTCAGGTTTAATGTTTTGACAACATATTGTGTATTTTGTGTGCATTCATGTCTCTCAAATGCAGATACAGAATGTGTGTTGTCTGCCATTGTGACTGAATGTACTGTAATGTACAAAACAAATTTTATTTATCAAATCATTTTTATTGGACAGCTATGTTCACAATATGTTGTGGTTTTCTTGGGGCAACATATATAAATGCAGAATTTTTAAGCATTTTAATGTTGTAAGTGCTTCTTATTGGGTATTACGCCATTCAATTTTACTACACGTTACTTTGCAGAGAGTTTATGACCTGCTATCTATGGTCTGCTTTAAGAACGTGGCGCAAACGAACAAATTTAGTTACGAACTTGTTAGTAGTCACTAAGGCCCTGTTTACACTAATGCATTTTCGTTTTAAAACGCATAAGTTTTGCTACGGTTACGCCATCCGTCCACACTACGCCAGAGTTCTCGAGCGCCGAAAACGGAGCGTTTTGAAAACGCTGGAGCGGCCGTTTTCATTCTAAAACGCTGCTGCTCCGTCTCAGTGTGGATGGGGAAAATGGAGACATCTGAAAACAAAGGCGGGGCTGCTAAGATTCGCCCATCTGATTGGGGCTTTTCCTCAATGTTAAGTAGCTTACACACACAGTTCAATCTCGCATCCTCTCCCTGTAAGTTCAGACTTCGCAAGTTTGATATGGAAAACAGACCCTCGAGGACATGTCCAGTAAATCTTCAAAGGGAACAGTGTACTTTATAACCTTATTCACATCATCCTGGCTACGTTGTTTCACTTTCTCAACAATAAAATGAAAACATGATTTAAGGAACTGCTTTTTTTCATTTTGATATCAACAACTTAACAGACAGCAGAAATGCTGAGGTGTCGAGCTGCATCTTCACTGTATGCTTATTTATAATAAAACAGAGCCTATATAACATCACTGCCTCCTTTTATTTTCATTGAAAATACGAAACGTATCCTCTGCTTTGCTGAATATCAGTTTTAATAATCAACAATAGCCATTATGAAAGTGTAACGGACAATAAGTTTATACATTATACGAAACAAAGGCAAGCGATCAGTCAATATTCAGAATGTACGTGGTTACATTAATTATTAACTTATCTTTGCGCTCAGCCAAAACAAGTTACCTGTGAACAAGTAATCGATTCAAAAGACCAAAGTCGGGGAATATGTCGTTAGATATAGACAACAAGATTAATTAAATATCACGTTTAACAAATATAGTGAGATTAGATCCAGAGACGCTTGGTGAGCAGTCTGACCAGCACAGCTCTCATCTGGGTAGAAATGCTGCAGCGCTTGCCCGAGAGTGTGTGTGTGGTCACGTGATGTGCGTTTTCAGCTTTTTGGTGTGGACGAAGAGCAGTTTAGAAACGCTGGGTAAAACGCTAGTGTAGACGCGGATCGTTTTCATTCTAAAACGCCGTTTTAAAACTAAAACCCACTAGTGTAAACGGGGCCTAAGCCTCTAGTGTGGACTTTTCTTTTCCGTTTATGCAAGAACTGCTTGTGCAACTCTACCCTGGTTCTTGGAACTTGAATATTGTGTATAACTTGTAATTGACTTGTATTTTATAACACAAAGTTTCAGCAAATCTTTAATGTTTTACTGATATTTTTTCAAATAACAACAAAATACTCAACTTCATGTTGCTTAAAAGACTGTACAAGTAATTTAGCACAGTTGACTAATATGAACCATAATTAGCTTACTGCAAAGCTTGCTATCGTCTTCACAGCTCAAGTTGGAGTAGGTCACACTGTACTTCGTAGCTAATTGAGTGTGCTGTACAGCAGCTCTGGCATTTGCTTTTGCACGGCACGCTGTTTTAGTTCTGACCTTGCTGTTCCTCTCTCTAGAAACCCAGCATGGTTAACATCAGACCGGGGACATCTCTGCTGCAGATGAACAATATTGCTCCCTACCACGAGGATGATGATTATGCGTATGAGTGTCTGGATGGAAAAGACTGCACCAGTTTCTTCTGCTGCTTCGACGACTGTCGCTCCGGAGCTTGGCGTGAGAACAGAATGCATGTCCATGTCTCCAAAATCGACTCTTATTCTAGAATATTCTTCCCAACCGCCTTCGGCCTCTTCAATCTTGTCTACTGGATTGGATATCTGTATCTTTAAAGATGTTGAGCAACTGGGAGAGGGACTCTAGTAATATCGCAAATCATCTGTGAATACTCCATCTGCTAAATCCAGCAGCATAAATCTTTGAGAGAAGGGACGTGTGAGGCTTGTGAGGTTGGATGTATTAATACTTAATGTGTCTATAATCGTACCGGCTATGTGATTTATTAGAAGATTTATATCTTGGAATGATGGTTACAATGATTACAATACAGCATATTACCAGCGATATCATTGTTTTTGAGAAGGAAATGCAGATAGTTAGATTTTACATCAGATAAGCAGGCCATATCGAAGAGATTTCATCTATATCACCTAGTTTAAAAGCCACAAAAATCAGCAGATTTTAAAAAAAGAAATGCAATATTAATATTACTTCTGCAGCTGTGTTATCTTCAGGTTGCTATCTCTCTGGCTGAAGCAAAATTATTATTTGCAATGAACAGTAGATAAGATATTAGTCGCTTCTGATGCAAATTTCAAAGGTAGTAGATAGAACAGCTGGCTGTGAGAAAAGTAGTAGCCTTTTTGTGCATATTAATCAGAATTTCTTATTTTAAACATACAGTAAAAGTAGGTCTGGGATATAAATACTTATTTCATGATTTTAATTGATTCTAATTTTGATAAATCAACAATATACATTTTTGAAGACTTCACATAGCTGATGATTGCTAATAAGGTTGTTTGGCATGCTGTCCCGGGAGAGCCCTGAGCTTATAAGATCCTCAAGCCCTGGGCTCCCTCTCATTAGCAGGTTGAGAGGGAAGTTTGCGCTCAGATACTGTAGATCTGGATGTGCTCCCATGACTTATTTCTGGCTAATGGCAAATAAAAAAATGGCTAAGGAGATATATACTGCTTGCTAAGAGCTTGACTATGATGCCAATTTGGTATGTTTAATTTACTTAGGTTGCGTGTTTTCTGGACTGTGGGAGAAAACCAGAGAACCCAGTGAAAACCCAGACGAGATCGGGGAGAACAATCAAACTTCGCACAGAAATGTCAATTGGTTTAGCTGGGACTTTAACCAGGGACATTGTTACTGTAAGGCAACAGTGCTAATCACTGGGCTGCCATGTCGCCCACCTAGAAACAAGGGGGAGTAGGGATGGAAGGAGGATTCTTAAAGACAAACCCTTTCTACCCCCACTCCCCCCCTTCCTGATTCTTCAAGTCAAATATACTAGGATAAGATATTTTTAGTGAGTTGGGAATTGTCTGATTAGTGAATCAAGTGTTAATAAGGGACCAGCTGTGATCAATCATGCAAGCGATCCTCTTGAAATCAGTTTACAAATAAACTTTGCTTACTTTATCTTCATTTATTTGACTTTACATTGAAGAACATTAGAGTGGCATGGTGGCTCAGTGGTTGGCACTTGTCACCTCACAGCAAGAAAGTCGCTGGTTGGAGTCTTGGCTGGACCAGTTGGCTCCAGTTTCCCCCACAGTCCAAAGACATGCGCGATAAGTGAATTGTGCGAACTGAATTAGCCGTATATATGAGTGTGTGTGAATGGGTGTATGGGTCTTTCCCAGTACTGGGTTGAGGCCGAAAGGGGATCCTCTGCGTAAAACATATGCCGGAATAGTTGGTGGTTCATTCCGCTGTGGCGACCCCTGTTAAATAAGGGACTAAGTTCAAAAAAATTGAATGAATGAAGAATTTAAAGAAGATCTGTATGTGAAATTATGGTTCCTGGGAAGGTCAACAGCTAAGTATGTACAGGAGAAACAAAATTAATACCCACATGACCTGAGTTCTTTTTTTTTTATTGGTCTGTAAAAAGAAACAGAACTTTATTATATTAGATCATCAACTTTGATTAATAGCAATTTCTGGAAGAGAACTGTCCCTTTAACGACAATTATATTTTGTCTAGTCTAATTTAAAAGTCCTTATGTCCTTTTAATGTTTTAATTATTAAAAGTCTTTAAATTAGTTTTAATGACCTTTAAAGAACTTTTGTGCAATGGAAAGTTCCAGGGATGGTAAAGTTTCTTTAAAGGACTACTGATGCCCAAAAAAAAAATAAATTTTTAAGAATGTAATTATTGTTCTAAAACACTTATTTTGATTCAAATAGCATATCAATCTCACTTAACTCAAACAATTAAAACTATAGTAATGTACACGTATATACAGTAGTGTACACTATTAGTTGCTATATTGCACCAAGTTGTAAATGAATTCTCATTTGTGTATTAGTAGACTGCTTAATATCTGTTGATGCTGCTCCTTCAACACATTTAACTGACTATAAGAAACTTTGCAAGTACATGTCAACTTACACTAACTTAAACCCTAACCCCAACCAAACAGTCTAATGAGAATTAGTTGGCATGTAGATGCAATGCAACTTAAAATCAACAAAATGCGTTAAAGGGACCATCAAAACAAAGCGACACCCTAAAATTTGGTAACTCAAAAAAATTACACATAGGAAAGCTCGATTAATCATTATCCAATCAAAGCATAAAATAATCTAATTGTGAGCTTGTAAATTGAATCAAATCATGAAATATGTGTCAATTCCCAGCCCTACTAATAAGTTCAAATTCTGTGTGAATTTGCAATACCTGCAGTCAAACGAACCAAAGCAGAGATGCACATATGTGGAGGTCATAGCATTTTGTTCTGCTCAAGAGTTACCCAGAAGCCATTTACTTGGAATTAGCCTATAACGATACTGTGAAATGTTCTTGACTTGAACTAATAAGCTGTCTCTGCAATAGACGACACAAAGAAATGCCAATGTGCCCACGATAAAAGGGTCCACGTGTACATTTTTATATATCAAACAAAAGGAATAGAGCAGCCTATACAATTTACAAATGTTCAGTGTCCTTTTAGTACAAATTAGAGCTCATCCCTCTCTTTCATATTCAAGACAGCTCCTCGCGAACAGCTAGATTTCTGTGAGCATAATTGCATGACTCATCTGAGCTCCCGCGGCTAATCAAACCATATTTGGAAAACGGCCTGATGGACTTTCTTCCGCGGTAGAGCTCCAACCAGAGCCGTCACACAAATTATCAAAACTAAAGCATTTGTAAATCATCACACAAACCAAGGATGCCTTCTCTATTGGAAATAAAAAGGCCATTTAGTATAGACACTTTACTTAAAGGGGTGTTCATAAGACTGTTGATACATTCATAATCATAAGATGACACCCCATGAATATGAATGAGGTTTTGATGCTTATGACAACTGTCATTAAGTGTCATTTGCTCTGTTATGTCATTTTAAATGCGAAGGTGACATTGCTTGAGATATCTTTGGTATGACAACTTGACATTACCAGTCATAAATCCGTCATAAACATGATTGTCATAAAGCCATTATACACTTTATTAGGTACACCTTACTAGTACCGGGTTGGACACCCTATTGCCTTCAGAACTGGCTGACTTCTTCGTGGCATAGATTTAACAAGGTACTGGAAATATTCCTCTGAGATTTTGGTCCATATTGACATGGTAGCATCACACAGTTGCTGCAGAATTGTCCGCAGCACATCAATGATGTGAATCTCCAGTTCCACCACATCCCAAAGGTGCTCTATTCGATTTAGATATGGTGACTGTGGAGGCACTTGAGTACAGTGAACTCATTGTCATGTTCAAGAAACCAGTCTGAGATGATTCACGCTTTATGACATGGTGCGTTATCCTACTAGAAGTAGTTGGGTACACTGTGGTCATAAAGCGATAGACATGGTCAGCAACAATAGGTAGGCTGTGGCGTTGACACGATGCTCAGTTGGTACTAATGGGCCCAAAATGTGCTAAGAAAATATCTCTTATACTATTACACCACCACCACCAACCTGAACCGCTGATACAAGGCAGGATGGATCCATGCTTTCATGTTGCAGCAGAAATCCAGACTCATCAGACCAGGCAATGTTTTTTCAATCTTTTATTGTCCAATTTTGGTGAGTCTTTGCAAATTGTAGCTTCAGTTTCCTGTTGTTAGCTGACAGGAGTGTCACCCAGTGTGGTCTTCTGTTGCTGTAGCTCATCCGCCCCAAGGTTGGACGAGATGTGCATTCTGAGATGCTCTTCTGCATACCTCGGTTGTAGCGAGTGGTTATTTGAGTTACTGTTGCCTTTTAATCAGCTTGAACCACTCTGGCCATTCTCCTCTGACCTCAACAAGGCATTTGAAACCACAAAACCGCCGCTCACTGGATGTTCTCTCTCTTTCAGACCATTCTCTGTAAACCCTAAAGATGGTTGTGCATGAAAATCCCAGTAGATCAGCAGTTTCTGAAAAACCAGTCTGGCACCATCAACCATGCCATGTACAAAGTCACTTAAACCCCCTTTCTTCCCCATTTTGATGCTCGGTTTGAACTGCAGACCATGTCTACATGCCGAAATTCATTGAGTTGCTGCTATGTGATTGGCTGATTGAAAATTTTTGTTAACAAGCAGTTGGACAGGTGTACCTAATAAAGTGGCCGGTGAGTGTAGTTTGCAATGCTTATTAGTAGATTAGACTAGATTTGCCATTGGAACATCTCATTAAAAGTCTCAATACTCAATTGAATAATTTTTAAACAGCATCATTTATATTAAATCACATGTAATGACATTTTTTTTTTATGACAGATTTAAATTGGGGCTAAGAAAAATATTAATGAAGCTGTTATAAAATTCATGACACTTTTAATGGCCTCATGACAATCATGTTTATGACAGATTTATGACAAGTTATCTGGTAACACTTTACAATAAGGTTCATTAGTTAATGCATTTACTAACATTAACTTACCATGAACAACACTTGTACAGCATTTATTAATCATAACTGAACATTTACTAATGCATTATTAACTTCCAAGTCCATGCTTGTTAACATTAGTTAATGCACCGAGTTAACATGAACTAACAATGTAACTGTATTTTCATTAACTAACGTTTAATAACATAAATAAATACTGTAGTAAATGTATTGTTCATTGTTTGTTCATGTTAGTAAATGCATTAATTAACATTAAGTAATGAACCTTATTGTAAAGTGTGACCAGTTATCTCAAACAACATCATCTTTGGATTTTATGATATAATAAAGGATATACACTTAATCTTAGTTGTCATAAACATGCATTAAATCTCATATTCATATTCATGACATGTCACTTTATGATTATAAATGGTTCATTACAGTCTTATGAACACCCCTTCAGGTAAAGTGTGACCGAAATACCTTATATTTGGTTCAATCTGATCTTATATTTGAGAAACAGATGTGCCATTTCTTGACTCTCAATACATCTGTACACCAACGTCTCGATCTTCTGTTGTGCTTTCGGCTGTTGCTTGTTTTGTTTAACGCTTCCATGTGGTTTGTCTTTTGCTGGATGTCATCTTGATCACAGACTGCTCTGTTGTCTCCCTTTCTGAACATCTGCTGTGTACTGTATTGTGCCCTGTAGCTTAATATATCCGATATTATTGTCTTTCTTAATGACAGCCTTGCACTTCAGACTCGAGAGCAACAGGCAGATGATAGTAGAAGACAATATATACAGACTGAAAATCTATTTATATTTTTTTGGTACGTAAATAGATTTTGAGAACAATATTATTAAATAAATAAACAACACATATTAGTGAACATTCATGATGTATCTGTGTGAGCGTGTGCATGTGTGTCCGTACCTGAAAAGCAGATTCTCGATTCTCATCAACATCTCCACTTGTTCTAGGTGTTATTGTGGTGTCTTTTGTAAGTGCTAACCGTCATGCTCTTTACGTGTTCATATGTTTTTGTAGCTCTGAACACTGTGAGTAATAAAACAGTGCCTGCAAGACATTAATAAAATTCTACGCTCTCTCAAACTCTGTTGATGATTTCACATCTTATCAAAACCCACAGCGGCCGGGGTAAAAAGGCTGATTGTGTTTCCCCTCAGGCGGGAACTGTTGTAATATTTCTTTGTTAATATCGCAATTAACTTTATAATTATTGGCACAAGTGAATGAGCAACAATATTTTCAATGGAATAAATTAAATTGCAGTCTTTTATGGATCTTAATTGTTATTTCACACATGAGTGAGGAGTGCGTGTTGCACCATTTCAAGGACCACACGACTTGGATGTGCATGATTAATCAGTAAAAGATTGTAATCTTGATTCAAATCTTATTTTCAAAAGACCCCAGCCTAAAACTATTATTTTGCTATAGCTAATGGGCAATGAGTTGAGAAAATTGAATTATTTTATATCACATTTGTTACAAATTACAAAGCTGCAGTGCTTCCCACATGTTTGAAATATTCAATTAAATTCACCTGTTTTTGTTTAGCGATTTTACAATGTAGACTGTGTCAAAGCAGCTTCATATAGAGATCATAGTAAATTGAAACAGTGTCAGTCCAGTTTTCAGTGTTTAAGTTCAGTTCAGTTTAGTCCAGTTCAGTGTGGTTTAATAACCACTTCTGAGAGTCCAAACACTGAAGAGCAAATCCATAGATGCACAGCTCTAAAGTTGCCGAAGCATGCAAGCCAGTGAAGACAGAGGTGAGAAAAAAACTAATTGGCAAAAGTGAAGAATTAAAAACCACAGGCTCAGTTAGGCAAGACCATTTCTCTTTTGGCCAAGCGTCTTGTGCATAGCTGCAATCTAGGCGAAGCTGGACGTCAGCAAGACTCGTCTGTCCCTGGAGCATCACCAGAATCAGTCTTATACTCTCCGGTCCTCCATGACCACCACAGTAGCTGCTAAGCATACAGCCTGGTCCAGGATTATGGAAACCCTGGGATCATCTCGTCGCTGGTTTTGGATCGTATCAGTGGCTCTGCATAGTCTCTGGGGGCAAATATACTTGCGGTGATAGCCGGTTTAAAACGCACCTTTTATCCACCACACATGGTAACCTACATGCGACAAAAAAAGTGATTTTAACAACAATTTTTTATTATCATTTATCGTTCACTGTTTCTTTTCAGTCAGTTGAATGGTTGTTTGCTAACACTTCAGATTAACTATCCATTATAACTAGTTAATGGCTCATTAATAAGCTGTTAGTTAATGAGTTATAAATGTTTTGTTAAATAAAAGTTAATAGTTTGTTAAATATTTATTACTGGTATAAGCACATGGTAAACAAACAACTGAACTGAAAAACTGATCTGTAAAGTGTGAGTTAATATATTAGTTAAGTGTTAGTTATTAGCTTAAGTATGTTATTGGGACATTATTCTAAAGTTGCATCTATTCCTTATTTACAAACAGTTAATAAATGAAGAATAGTTTAACTTTAGAATAATGTCCCAATAACATATATAAACTATTAACTGATACTTAATAAGTCTTTAGTAAGTAATATAACTTGTTCAGCTTGTTCAAGATCTATTACTAATGTATTAGGTATAGTTATAAATAGGCCCAACCGGTATCTGTGTATGCAGAATTCCGCAGATTTTTAGCCCATCATTAATTCTGTTTATTTACTTGAATAAATGTGTGAAAGTCTATATTTATTCAGTTTTTTTATTGATTTCAGTAATATTATTGACTAATATGAAAATGTTTACCTTATTTATGTACAATGCAGTTTGTACAGTATTATTTTCAGTCTTTTACTAGATATATTATATGACAAACTTGCTTTGTTTACCAAATAAAGTTAATCTAATTGGATTTGCATTTTAAATATTAAATAAAAGTTAAAAAGATATATTTTTTATTTCATATATTAAAGTTTTAGTTAAGATACTCCCAAAATAATTCCGCAGAAGTCCGCAGACTTTTACCAAAATTCTCTGCAGAAATAGCAAAAAACGTCTGCAGATTCCGTCTGGTCCTAGTTATAAAACATTTAAATACAGTTAACAAGTCATTTACAACTTATTAACTAACAGCTTGTAAGTTATCTGTTGGCTATCTATAAGGCACAGTAATAAATAATTAACTAGTTATTAACTATCATTTAACAAGTTATTTTTAACTCATTAAATAACAGTTAACTTATGAACTATTAACTAGTTTTGAATTTTATTTTGAAGAATGTTGGAAACCTGTAACCATTGACTTCCATAGTAGGTTGGTTTAAGTCACAGACAGCTCCAGATCTTTAGCATGTCAAATATCTTACGGTGACTTATCGGCCAATCCCCTCAGATCACGTCCTTGACAGTTCATACTGTGTGATTGTTACTCAAGCTAACGAGCACAAATCGCTTGTGATTTCAGGCATTTGTTGGCGAGTCAAAATCGGGGCTAAAATCATGCAATCTGAACTGAGTTTGTTCAGTCCTTCTTGAATCCTTGCTTCATTCATTTGGTTCTTCCTTTCTTCATTAGTTCAGTCCTTCCTTCCTTCGTTCAACCCTTCTTTCCATTCTTCATTCGTTCGATTTAATGATTTTTTAAAGCTGTTTGGTAATTTCAGTCATCATGCTGTCGACATATTTCGTTCTCTCATCAATGACATGCAGTCTATAAACAGACTCTGAGTCATTGCATGTAAAGATTTTGGACATCTTCTTGATACTGCTCTAAAAATCTGCTAAAGGTAGAGTTAAAGAACACATTTTTAAAACTTAGTAATTTTCTTAGAAAAACTACTCAATTACAGTAGTTGGAGTATTTGTAATTAGTTGCTTTACACCACTGTTCATGGCATACTTAGGAACATTTTGTACATGCAGTTCATGTTAGTCATTTACAGAAAACCAGGACATTGAAAGTGCTGTGTAAGTCATATTACGTAATTATAACACAGCTTTTGTTATTTGATAATCATGCTAAATAGCAACCACACTAAAGACTTGTTCTGTTGCTATTTTAACTAAACCGCATTCATTTAGAGGGCTCATTTGCATAGTGCACTCTTGAAGTGTTGCCATGTCCACAACCCTTTGAATTGCCTTTTGATTTAATCAATCCTTTAAAAAAAAAAAATGTTTTGAAGGTGATGTGGTCCAGATTACATGTAACCTAGCTAATTATTGGCTTATTTATTCTTTGCTCCTTTTTTTCTTAATCACAGTGATTTGTGATACACAGCATAAAGAGAAAAACAACCCGGGCTCATTGTGGAAACGTAGCCCCGCGGACGTTTCTGCGGACCGCGATTTACGTCCTGGGAGGTACGTATTCGAGCGTTTTTTTGTTTTCGCGGATCCGTTCGCGCCTGCGCCGTTCTCGAGCGAAAAGCCGCCGGATCGGGAAAAAAAAAAAAGCAAAAGCCCTCGTCTTCGATTTCAACCGCGTTTTCGGATCCCGCCGCGTTCTCGCCCTTATTTTCCGGATTCCATTTTTTGTCTTACCTGATTTCCAGAATGAGCTTAGGTTGGAGAAAAAACAGAAAACTCTAATTCCCATTAATTTAAATATGTGATAAGCTGTTCATTTTGGTTTCACACACTGTGTAAATGCCGCTGCCACTACCTAAATTTTTAAGGAAAATTCGATTGTTAAATGTGGTGTTCACTCCTGTATATTACTAAAGCCCAATCCTAATTCTACCTATTAGCCCTTTGCCTTCCCTTCAAGTTAAAGAGAATTGGGACACCCCTTCACATGAAATGAGGGGTAGGTTGTCCTAATTCACCTTAGCTTAAAGGCGGAGGGCTAAGGGTAAGGGCTAGATAGCCCTTGAAACTGTTTTTTCAGGATCATACGGAGAGCTGGAAGGGATGTGATGATAGAGAAAAAATGGGTGGAAGAAAAAAAAACTAGGTGGGAGTTTTTCTGTTCTGTCGTTAAGATTCTCCTGTGTTTTACCATTCTTTACCACTATTATCATTTAATTATGTTCCCATATGTCTCCCATTTTTTAAAAACTTGTATGCATGTTGAAATTAATATTTAAATGTCTGCAGCACTTTCTATTCAACAAAGCTGTGCATCGACCATTGCCCTTTCTGTGCAACATATGAATCTGTGAATGCATGTATAAGCATTGACCGACAAATGCGCTCTGTATAATAAACTGATTCCAGATTAGCTTCTGTACACGCTATTTAAAGAGGAGCTAAAGTGCAGGACACTTTGGGATTCGGGTGTGTGTTTGATCAGACAAATACACTTAATATATAAACATATCTGTCCTGCGTGTTTTATTTTTAACACAACTCATTTTCTCTTAAATGAGCACAAACAGTTACTAAAGTAATCGAATGTAAATGAAGTAACATCTCTTTTATCAAACAGACAAAATGAGAGATTCATTTGCTGCTCTTCACTTGTTTGATAAAAAAGGTGTCACTTTAAGAATGCACAGATCAATAATGAAAGCATTCATCTGTACATCGTTATACAGTACATGCATTAACTGATTCAGAGGTTGCATAGGAAGGGCGATGATCGGCGCACAGCTTTATTTGCAAAGATAGTGAATGCAGACGTTTTCATAATAATTAAAATTAATTAAAAATATGGGAGAAATATAAAAACTGCTTAATAATAGGATGATAGCGGGATAGAATGGTAAAATACAGAAGAATCCCAGCAAAAACGGGCAGGTTGACATGTATAAAGTGAACAGAAAGTTTGTGGAACAACAGTTTTGCGAAGAAACACTAAACATCTTTGCGAGAGAATGTAAAAACTTTTCAAATCTATATTTTTCTATGACTGAGTTTTTTTTTCTCCCAATCATTTTTTATTTCATTATTGCGGCCCTTCCAGGTCTCTGTAGGATCACACTCGAAACCAAGGAGTACAAAAATTTCCCAGAATACACAATCTGCAACGGCAAAATAGCTATATGGAACTATGGAGATGCACAAAATAATATTTTATTCTCATTATTACAAATTTTTACAACAAACAAGCACTTGTTTTAATACATTCATAACTGTGTTCGTATCTTACCATCATGCTTTAAAAAATGCTAAAATAAAAACCGCTAAATTTCACTATACATAATCAATACTAATAACTCCCACAGTCCCACAACATTCTGTTACTTGATGACACTCCAATACCCTGT
Source organism: Danio rerio (assembly GCF_052040795.2). Lineage (NCBI taxonomy): Eukaryota > Metazoa > Chordata > Actinopteri > Cypriniformes > Danionidae > Danio > Danio rerio. The sequence continues at coordinate 12,328,400 of NC_141033.1, forward strand.
CAGAAAAGTCTAGTGTCTGTGAATGAGCTTTTTACGGTGTCTGCTATGATGTTAATGTGTTTTCTAGTGTTTACATATGAATATATATAAATACTGCCACGGTGTAAATGCACAGTATAGTTATGAGCTTAGTACAGTACAGTATAGAATAGTTATGCCACATTATACTGTTATGATAACATGATATCGTTGCCTTCACTGATTTCCTAAAGATAAATACCAAAAAAAAAAAAACACAACTAAAACATTTGCGATCATCGATCTCATATGAAGCAAGAGATCGCAGTGACATTTGATGACGTGTGCAGGTTTTGTAGTGCTTTCCCATTTATCAGGGGTAAAATTTTAAGCTCTTCCCCTTCACACTCTGTTTCAAGGGCCAAGGGGAAGGGGTACAAAAATAGAATTGGGATTGGGCCTGAATAGTTTGTTTACAATATAATTAAGCTCTGTTCTAGGTAAACTAACACAACATAGCCTATTTATAACTGTGGAATAATCTCAATTAGAAAAAACTAAATAGCATTTTAAAATTCCCCTGTAAATGAAAAAGATTTTCTTCCATCTGGGTGTCACCAACTCGGTCCCAGTCATTCCCCTCGCTGGCCAGCAGAGGTCATCATCACTGGACTTCAAATACATGACATCATCCTTATTGACTGATTGTCACACACACCTACAGCACATCCCATAATCACCTGGCACACACATATAAGCAGCACTCACACATGCTTCAGTGCGAAGTCTTGTTCTGCCTCGGCTAACACTACTGAGCATTTCTCATCCTTGCCTGCTTTCCCATTAATTACCTTGGACTGTATCTCGACCTTGTCTTGCCTGCCGCCTGCCCTGAACCCTAGCCTGAATACTGACTTTGATCCTCGCCGCCTGCCTCTGACCCATGCCTGAATACTCACCTTGTGTTTGCCTGCCGCCAGCCCTTCGACTTGATACAACTGTGTTTGATGTGAGTTCGCACACGCATAACATCTGTGTGCTTATTGTTATTAAACTCTGTTTAATAAATATACTGCAAATGGATCCCTCTGTGTCAGACCTTTCGTTACACTGGGAAACTCTTAAGGAGAAATTCAGAACATTCCACAAAATTCCTGTTTCTTCTTGTGATCTAAAGAGCTAAGAAATGTATACAGAACTGTATAAAACTGTTCTGCGATTTATACACCTTTGAATTTGCATGAACTTTGCATGAATTTGCTTTGAAATTGTTGTGGAGCACCTGTTTCACAGAGCAATTATTTGTTAAAAGTTTCTGTCAGGGTTCTGCCACTCTGGTCTTGTTAGTTCTTGTTTTGGTGGCAGAGTCCGGACACTAGCTCTGTCTAGTCCTGTCCTGTTTTGCTCGGCTCGAGTTTTCTTGGGTCGAGCACTTGTTTTGTCATTGTGTGTGTCTCTTTATGAGCGCCATTTGTGCACGCGCATAGACCGTGCGCATCCCCGCTTGATGCGGATGCGTGAGGTCTTTGCGTGTTTGCAAGTGCGCGCTCCCGTCTGGGTGTTCACGTTTGTCTGTCTGCAGCATGGTGTTTCATTCCCAGCTTCTCAGTCCAGTTGGTTTCGGTTTTGTCAGCGCTGGGATGAAACATGCACGCTGCGTGTGTGAGTGCACGGTGAGTGTATTCATTCATTGTGTACTCGTGTCTTGTGTTTAGTCTACTGTTGGTGTTGTATTTAGCACATGGTGCGTGTTTACATGCACCATGTGCTTGTGTTGTCATGAACACACGGTTAATGATTTCTCTCATTGGCTGGGTGTTCTAGTCTTGTTTTATGTGAGCGCATGGCTTGTGTTGTCTCTTTGTGTCATGTGCTCTCCCGTCTATTGTCTAGTCCCACCCTCCTTGTTAACCTATAATTAGTTAATTGTGTTCATCTGGATTGTATGTTAATTTACTTCGGTTTATATTCCCCTCATGTCTGCTGTCCTTTGGCAGTTCGTTATCGTTTCTCTCCTTGTCCTGTCGTGTGCTCCAGCCCCGATCCCCACCAGCTTGCCCAGTCAAGTTTGTTTGTTTGTTTGTTTATTTGTTTTTCTGGTGTTTTCCCCCTCGGGGTAGTTTGTTTTGCATTTTATTTTATTTTTATTAATAATAAATTTCCATTTCTCTGCATTTGAGTCCTCGCTCCTTTTTCCCCAACCACCTATCGTGACAGTTTCTTACTGTAGGTTTCGGAGACATGGCTCACCAAAATAGCAAGCGTTTATTTGTGATGTATGGTCTCTCCCACCTAACTTCACTCCCTCTTTCCTTTTCTTTAAGTTCACTGCCTTCTTGACAGTTTAAACACACTCCATATGCTTTCCTTCCATCCCCAGGTATCCATTACAAGCCTCTGTGATTATCATACTTCACAATGAAGACTGCTGTTTAACTGTATGAAAAAAGAATAAAAGTCTGTCACGAGGATAGACAGTGGGCCGAAGGATGAAGAGAGAAGCAAAAGATAATTTTCCTGCACGTTTGGAACAACACCAAGCATTTTCAGTCAGCTCTCTTCTCTATATGCTGGGCTGTGATGATAAGTACTATCCTTATCTTCGCGCTGCGAGAAGGCTTTGGTTTAATAGTGTTGCTCTTCTCTGCTTGCTGAGTAATTGTTTTGTAGCTTCTCTACTTATCGAATGCAGTGTTAGGATTGAAAGATGTGCCGTCTGGTGCACTGTGCTGTGAATGACTGAAAATGAAAGGGTGTACAAGACACAAAGCTGAGAAGGAGACGCTTGGAGAAAAGAAATGATAGATGTTGCTTTTGAGTGAGATATTTACATATGAACGCTCACAAATCAATACGTCTCTGCAGTTGTTAAAGCAGCACAAATCGAATAAAGCATCTTATATGAGGTGTTGTTAAGAACTGCAGATGGTCAAGTTATACATTTTTCATGCCTCAAACTGTCCGGCTTAAAAGGATGTGCTTGTTTTCTGCCATACATGTGGACATCAGTGCACTCTCAATCCAAGCAACTGTTCACCAATATTTCATGAAGGAAACACAGATGGAAAGCATAGCATGAAAACACATAATGAAAGAGATTGAAACTGAACTTTTAACATGAAGCAGAGTCTTAAAACGCAGTACTCTTGATGTAAATCAGTGGTAAACCAGTGGCAAATAAATAATAATAATAAATACCAGTTTGCGATATCATTCTGAGGTGCGTTTCCCAAACAAGGACGTAACTCGACTTAAAACGCAGTACTCTTGATGTAAACTAGTGGTAAACCAGTGGCAAATAAATTATAATAAATACCAGTTTGCGATATCATTCTGAGGTGCGTTTCCCAAACAAAAACTTAACTCGTTGCTGAACAATCATAGTACAATGCATCATTTGTGAAAAGAACAATGTAGTGATGAGTGTTTTCCAAAATCGTAGTTGCTTTGTCGCAGACCCATCATTTGAACCACATTATGACGTAAAACGTCATGACCTGAAACGTTTTTCCCGCTTTTTAGACCCGCAACTCCCACCACCCTACCGTTTTGTTATTTCTCCTGGAAAACTCCCGTAGTTTTTCAACCCCCCCAAAACCCTTCAATTATTTTAATCCAGTTTACTTTAAATAGTATATTTCCTCGGTTAACTCGTTTTCTTTTATTCTACATAGCACAGCATGTTTATTTATACTGAAGCAGCTAATAATAATTTACAAGGACAAAGGGCAGAGGGTTGCTAAAAAACTTCTGAGAGATTTCAGCGGCTGTCTGGGCTTTTACTGTATTTGCACAGCTTCCTTTCTTCATGTGTTCAATACTTTTTTCCTTTGTCATTTCATTTTATTACACATAACTTGATTTTAAAACTAAGTAGATTTGTTTTCTGTTCATATGTGTAATTCTTTGAAAATTTCATGTCAACAGCACTTTTTCTTAGGAGAAATATGTTTTTTTGTGTTGAATGTTTATTTTCCACACTGTAAGTGTTTAATGCATGTAAATGCATCGTCACTCAGCTCTTAGTGTGATTTTTCCGAAGTGAAATGACATCAATACATTTCAAAAACAATCAAAAAAGAAATACCAGTTTGGCAAAATAACTGGATCTAATAAAATGAAAATTGCACACATTTGAGATGCATACAAATAATCTGCTTTTACATAAAAAGATTAATTAAAAAGAATTAACCTGAGAATTATTACAAAAATAACATTTTATCACCAATGTGAGAGCAGCTTTTCAGGAAACCTACACTAAAAATAGTCATTCTGATCAGCTATATGTAACGAGGGACATTTGTTGCCAGTTGTTGAGTGGCCTCCGGCTTTGTGGGCCGCTGACAGTCCAATGCCCTGGGCACTAGTTTTACTGGCCAAATGTTCAAATCTCAAGGATGTTGCGGACATCAAAGAAACAAGCTTCAGCTTCCAATAAAACGCTTCAAACCGTGCAATGCAAATCTCAAGAGTCTGTACCACCAACACAAGCCACAACCTTCTTCATAGGACATGAAGTGAGGTGTTTATGTGATCATTCTCCAATGATGAAAGCTTTCTTTGGCTGAATTCCACTTACTTGCTCCCACACATCTGTACGCCTTTCACACACATGCTGAGCTCTGTAGGTGGGCTTTCCCTTTCCACTTTCCTCCGCCCATGCTTTTGGAAAGGCTACACAGAAATGCTTGATGAGAGAGAGGAAAAGTGCAGATGTAACAGTTGTGACAGCGGATCAGATAAGCGGAGCGATGCAGACTAATGAAGGAGAGGATGAGAGGGATGTTATTTAGGGAATAACTAATGATGAGATGCCATGCCAAGTCTGTTTAAGGACATATTGTAATTCATATGTACAGCAAGTAATGTGACGCTATTTTAACTGAGCATATGGACCTGACAGCAGTTTCTGTTGAAAGCAAATACATGTGCCAAATGCATATTAATCATTTTATTTGCTCTTTAGGAATGGTGTTAAGTTTATTCCGTCTAAAGTGGGTGAGCAGTGCTGACTTTAATAAGAACAGGCCAAGAGCTTTACCGCTGTAGTAAAGGTGTTATGTGATCAATGAAATGTTTTACAAGCGTAGGTCATAAAGCACATAAGATTGGCTCTTTTCGTTGCAATGAAATAATAGTAGATGCTATAGCATCAGAGTTTAGTGTTTCTCATAAACAACCCAATCATTATAGGTTCTAGAACCTGTAGGACGTATTCTAAAATGTTTTTTTTTAATTTGTTAAAACTTTTAGAATATGAGCCCAAATTCTTAAAAATGGCTGTCATTAAACCTCTTATTATTAAACACAGCTTGATTCTAGGGAATTAGTAAATTACAGACCAAATCTGCCTTTTCTATTAAAGTTAGAAGAAAAACTGCTCTCGGTTCAATTATCTTCATCTTTGGAGAGAGTCTCTGCAGGGATTTCCAGTAAATATTTAAATAATTTAAATAAAAAGTCTTAAAATGTAAACAATTTATAAAAATACATCACATAATGTAAAGAAGTTGTCATTTAATAAAAATACGAGAATAACTCAATTTTGACAAAAATGTCAGATAGAACCTTATAATTCTATAATAATAAATATAACTATTATAATAATAATAATAACTATTATTTTCTAGGTAACACCTAACATTAAAAGTACATGCATAATGATGTGTTAATATGTAAAATAACCATCATTATCATTGTAAGTACACGATTGTTTGTTAACTAATGTATTAATTACCACAATAGTTTATGTTTAATTTTCTCATCATAAACTTGTGATGACAGGGTGACTTTACTTGGAGGGGCACATCATCCTTAACCCATTCTTCATGAAGTCCTTATGTACGTCTGTCTAGTGCGTTGACAACAAATAACAATAGAAAAGTGTTCTGTCGTCATCAACATGAACTGTTGAAACACAGGAGTTCATGAGTAAAGATGAGTTAATGGTGATGTGCCCCTCCAAGTAAGGTCATGACAAAATTATACACATAATAACAGCTCATGAGATCATGTTGGTACATTTGGTAACACTTTACAATAAGGTTCATTAGTTAATGCATTTACTAACATGAATCAATCATGAACAACACTTGTACAGCATTTATTAATCATAATTGAACATTTGCTAATGCATTATTAACATTCAAGTCCATGCTTGTTAACCTTAGTTAATGCACCATGAGTTAACATGAACTAACAATGAACAACTGTATTTTCATTAACTAACGTTAACTAACATGAACATATACAATAGTAAATGTACTGTTCATTGTTTGTTCATGTTAGTAAATTAATTAATTAACATTAACTAATGAACCTTATTGTAAAGTGTGACCGTACATTTAGTTTAAACTTAAATGTTAGTTAATATTTACTAAATTACTTAACAATATGACTTAACAAAAATTACTTAACAAAATGAACTAACAAGTAATTAATTTAGCCGTTATTCACACATGAACTCATGTGACTCATGTTGTAGTCAAAGTTAGTTCATGATTAGCACATGCATTAACTTATCATTAGTTTATGATGAAGTAATGTTTAGTTTACATAAAAATACATCATTATTCATGTTTCTCCAATAAAGGACACTCATCACTCAGGTCACTGAGCTTTTTAAAAAATTGACACAAAATTGTTATAATGCCCAACAATTGCATGCTCTGAAAGTAATAAACAAACCTTGTCATCATTTACTCAGCAGCCATTTCTATAGTATTTTTAGTTACTACTATAGCTCCTATTATGTATTTGGCTAGTTAGCTGGTTAGGTAGGTAACTGTTCATTTAAGCTGGTTGAAATTGTAGCAGCTAGAGTGCTTAGAAGTACAGAGGTACAGTAATATTAGTCCAGCTCTGTCAATTGCATTGACTCCCAATTAAAGACTGAATACGCTTCAAAATCATGTTGAGTACAAAGCCCTGAATGGTCTAGACTCAAACATGTTCCTGTTGTATTGCAGCCCTTCTCATACAGTATATACTTAGAAAAATCTGTCCAATTAATAAAAGCTAAAATATGATTTAGTTATATAATTATTATTTAGTTTATTATTATTATTCAGTTATATACTTATACTTTTCTTGCTGTTTGTTGTATGTTGGAAAACTGATTATTTAACATAATATCCAATATATACAGATGAAAGCAGAAGTTTACATACACTGTATTAAAAGGCACAGAACCATTTAAAAAAAAATCTTATATTAAATTTGACTGGCCCTTTTCTCTTTTAGGTAAGTTCGGACAACCATTTTTTAAAAATTTCTATTTGCTTAATAGCAGAATAACAAGATGGATATTTTTTGAGACTTTTTATAACTTATTTTGGAAGTCAAAAGTTGACCTAATACGATTACTATGCCTCTTATAAAATCCAGATGATGCTGTCAAGGTTTTGGAATTTTCGATTGGCTAATTGACAACATTTGACTTAATTGGAGACAACCTTAGATTAATATTTAAGGAAAACCTCGAACACACTGCTTCCTCGTGTGACATGGGAAAATCAAAATAAATCAGCTAAGACATCAAAAAGTCATTTGTGGACCTCCACAAGTCTGGTTTTTGATTAGGTACAATTTCTAGATGCCTGAAGGTGCCTCATTCATTGGCTCAAACAATTATACGCAAGTATAAACAACATGGGAATGTCCAGCCATCATACCGCTCAAGAAGAAGGATATTGTTTCACAGAAATGAACGTAATATAGTGCAAACTGTGTGTATCAACCCAAGAACAAAAGCAAAAAATGCTGAGAAGAAACTGGCTGAAGCTGGTAAAAGAGTTTCATTATCCACAGTGAAACAAGTCCTGTACCGACATGGGCTGAAAGTCTTGTCAGCAAGGAAGAAGCCATTACACCAAAAGCATCCTAAAAAAGCCATATTACAATATGCTTAATCAAACTGGATGAAGACTTTTTGGAGACATGTTCTGTGGTCCGATGGAACTATAATTGAACTGTTTGTCCTTAAAGACCAGCTGTTATAATAGGAAGTGACACAAACAACTGAGGTTTGGATCCAAATGCAGGTTTAATCAGTAGTCAGGCAAGCAAATGTCAATTCAGGTGCAAATCCAGAATCGTAGTTGAAAAACAGGCAAGGAGGTAAGAGGGCAGGCGGCAAACTACAACAAAAGGACAAGCTAGGCTAAGGTCAAAACACAGAGAAACAAGACAAGGAAAACGCGTTGTAGTGTTACTATTACAGTTAACAAGACTCGGCCATGGGAGTGAGTGAGTGTGTTGCTTAAATAGTGTGTGCAATCAGTCTCTGACAATCCTCAGGTGGTGTGAGTGTAATCAGTCTAGATGAGGAAGCATTTGTGAGTGTGAGCGGAGTGCATGTATGAAAATGTAGTCCAGAAATTATGGATTTGTAGTCCATGGTTATTTAGAGTGAAATCCAGCAATCTCATGGAGTACGATCGCTGGTTATCAAGACACCAGTGTTACATTTAGAGGACAAAAGAAGAAGCTTGCAAGGATGGCAGCATCACGTTGTGGGGGTGTTTTGCTGCAGGAGGGACTGGTGCACTTCACAAAATAGATGGCATCATGAAGAAAAAACATTTCAAGCAACATTTCAAGACAACAGCGAGGAAATTAAAGCTTGGCCACAAATGGACCATGACCCTAAGCATACTGCCAAATTAGTTAAAATGTGCTTTAAGGACAACAGAGTACATGTTTTGGAGTGGCCATCACAAAACCCTGAGCTCAATCCTATCCATTTGAATTACTCATTTGAAGATCTCTCTTAGGAGAGGTCTGCTTGATCACTCGACTCAGTATCTCTAGCACAGTATCTCAACTTTCTCACTTTGTCTGTTGAGTTCCCCACTTGGCGAACCCTGCAGAGTTCCTCCGAGGCCCCCAGCATCTGACTCAGCAGAGGCGTCCGGTGTTGGCCCTTTACGCTGTTGGCACGCCCACCGGTCAGCCCTCATTCTGGGTATAGGTGCCTGCTATGCGTGATCCCCGCTGGCAAACCTATATGCTCACTCAGCCATGATGTAGTCCCCACTTTTAGGTGGGCTTGTGTCTTCCCTCCCCGCTAACCATCTTCTCTTATGAGTTTTCCCCCCATTTGGGCAGCAGGTAGCCTCCGCAGCGTCCTCCCTATTGGGACTGAACGCTTTCCCAATGTTGTATCTAAAATTCCTAGAATTTAACTAGGTGTATTTTTACGACTCCTTGAAAAATATATCAGAACCGAAACAGTTAAGTAAGGGCCAAGGGATACGTTGGAAGGCTGTTGTAGCTGTTGAGCGTGAAAGTCTCTTCAGCTAGAAAAGAATGTCTAGTTTGGCACAAGCTGCATCTTTATAGCAAGTCTAATTGTTATTGACACCAGCTGTGCACGCTGATACTGCCAACTCATTGGCATTTCATTGGCCCATTTTTATACTCTTTCAGATGATTCTATTCTGACGAAATCCCCATAGTGGAAGTTTTTTCACATAGCATTTCCGTTTCCCCCTCGGGGAACGAGGGTTACCTCAGTAACCAGATCGTTTTCTATTATTATCTAAATATATTATGGAAATGGAGCTGCCTCATACACTTAGCTGTGCACTCATATCACCAGCACACTTTACATGTACTCACCTCTACTCGTCCACACTCCTCATGCAGTATAGGTCCTTCACACATACAGTACAGCAGTAGGCACTTAACATTCAGAGCAGCACGTAGAGTCATCATAGCAATCTTCATTAACATCTGACCCTCCAAAGTCTCCTCAACAAGTGGAACTCAAACCTTCTCAATTATAATCTCATCTCTAAAACAGAAAAAAATCTGAACTATCACACTATTTGAATACTGTGCATTCACCTGCAGTGCAAAACAGCTATGTGAGAGTGCATGTGTGTTTTGTAAATCGCTTGGCTGGAGTTAAGGAGAGCCTTTCTTGTCTTTAGTCCATTATGATAATGCCAACCTGTCACTCCAGTGCTCCCCATAGACAGCCCACTGGTAATAAAGTCAACTCTGATTTATTACATGTGTGCATGTGTCAGACCTGTGTATGTGTGTGTGTTTGTGTGGAGCAGTAAAGGTGTCAGAGGATAAATGCAATGCTCATAAAAGCGAGAGCAGCATATGTGGCAATACAAGGGGTGGCATATGAATGCAGATATACATATAAAACTTGGTTAAGGCTGAATAATGTGAGCTATTGAGATTCATTGCCATTCTCTGACATTGATCTTTCACATATGTTGTTACGTCAAATCCCCTTGGGGACTTTGGGTCAGAAAGTCTCTGGCTGGCCCATAAATCTTGATAGGGTTCATTCCCAGCACCTCCACACACAAACTCCTTGCAGATCTTTAATAATTTACACTCTCCGTTCTGATCACCCAGAAGTAATTCAGGGTAGAGGTAGTGTGTGTGTGTGTGTGTGTGTGTGCGGGCATGTTTGTATATAAGAGTACGTGTGCATGCATACTGTATGTCTGTTTATGTGGGGGTCACAATGTCTACCTATGAATATTGCATGAGAACGGGCCTTTAAATATGAATCCAATCCAGACAGATGGACTCCTCTCTAGTCATTCATCTGAGATCCATTAATCATCACGCTGCTTTTAGAATAGCGAGAAAGGGAAGAAAAATGGAGAGAAACAGGATGAAATGGAGATGGTGTAGAGAACTTGAAATATTGAAAGTTTTTGGCCATTGATTTAGATGACAACAGTGTTTTTGGGGACTTAAATATGCAAAAATATATATAAAAAAATAAATAAAAAAGTGCACTTTCAGAAAATACTATTACTATTTTCTGTGTAAACTGTAGCAATTTATTTTTGAAGGAATAGTGATTGTATTTATATACATATTATAGCCAAGCGGCAACGTCCAGCTCTCCCTTGTGAAGCCAATATGGAAGTATTGTAACTGAAATTGCAATTCATCGACTTGCCTTTGGGGGCTGGCTCCAGGAACTCCAGATGTTTATTGACTGCAATGCTAAATTGGCAGCTGATAAAAACATGTTTACAGCCTGGTACAAAAGATGGTTTTGGTGCATATAGCTAATATTACCCATCATGACAACTCTAAGGGTGGTGAATTTTTTTAATAACTCATCCGTTTGGTTTTTATTAAGTTTTATTAAGCCTGCATAATTAAGGGTATGGCCAATTGAGGGACAGCTAGATCTTGCTGATTGTCATCACTTCACCTCAGCTAATTCATTTCACCTCAGCTAATATATTTCAATATATTTCAAACAATGAACAAACATCGCATAATACATATTAACATTACAGTATCCAGTCATGTGGAAAAATAAGGACACCCTGTGAAAGCCCCTTTGGCTGAAATAACTGCAGTGAGACCTTTCTTGTAGCCATCAACCAGGCTCTGACATCAGTCTGAGGTAAGTGTATCCACTCTTCAATGCATGTACAGTTCATTTCAAGTGACGCCACAGCATCTCAATGGGATTAAGATCTAGGCTTTGACTTGGCCAATCCATGACTCACCATTTGTTAGTTTTCAGCCACTAAGTGGTTGATTTACTGGTATGTTAAGGGTCATTGTTGTGTTGCATAGTCCAGCTTCGACTTTAATTTTCGGACATATGGTCTCAGATGTTCCTCAAGCACCCTCTGATACACCGTTTAATTTATGGTGGATTCTATGATGGTAAGCTGACCAGGTCCTGCTGCAGCAAAGCAACCCATATCCATGACAGATCCATGCTTCACAGTTGGTATGAGGTTCTTTTCCTGGAATGCCGTCTTTCATTTACGTCAAACTTGTCATCTGTTCTGGTGTCCAAATAATCAAATTTTGGAACATTATTCCAGAAGTCTTGGTTTTTGTCAATATTTTCTCTGGCAAACTTCTGGCCTTGATGTGTTTCTTAAAAAGCATAGGTTTTCTCCTTGCACACCTCCCATGAAAGTTAAACTTGTGCAGTGTCTTTCTGATTTTAGAGGCATGCACTTTCACATCAACAGTAGCCAGAGCCTGCTGTAGGTCCCGTGAAGACATTTTAGGGTTTTTGAAGACCACTTTAAGCAGACCACTGTCTGCTCTCAGGGTAAACGACCGACCTAGGCATGTTGGTAGTTGTTCTGAAAGTCATCCACTTGTAGATTATTTTACAGAGTGTAATGGCTCATTTCAAAATCTTTTGAGGTTTTTTTAAATCCCTTTCCAGACTTGTAGGCTGCTACAGTTTTTAGAAAATTTTTTCACAGAAAATTTCACAGAAAATTTTGTCTGTGATTTGAGCCATTTTAAGTGTGAATAAATGTGAGGTGTCCTAACTTTTTCCTTAGCTAATATATGCATTTTTGTAGAATTAAACTTTAAATTTAAATAAAAGATTTTATTTTTCAGATTTAAGTGTTAGTTATGTTACCTCAATCTTTCAGTATTGTTAAAATTCAGCTTATATGTATATTTATATATATATATATATATATATATATATATATATATATATATATATATATATATATATATATATATATATATGTGTGTGTATGTATGGATTGGTTAAAGTGCAGTGTATGCTACTTATTGATGGTGAGGGGTATGGAAGGGTCTGTGTGGGGTGTGTTAAATGTTCATCAGCCTGATAGTCTGAGTGGAGAAGCTTTCCTATAGCCGGCTAGTGCATGACAGGATGCTGCGGAACCGTCTGCCTGAGGGTAGCAGGGAGAAGAGTCTATGGCTTGGGTGGCTGGAGTCACTGATAATTTTCTGGGCTTTCCTCATGCACCGCCTGGTGTAAATGTCCTGGAGGGAGGGAAGCACCTACTATGCTTCCAGCAGTTCGCACAATCCTATGTAGGCCTTTGAGATTGCTGCTGGTGCTATTTACATACCAGTTAGTGATACAGCCAGACATGCTCTCCACAGTGCAGGTGTAGAACAAGCGGAGGATGTGGAGGCTCATTCCAAACCTCATGAGACGCCTGAGAAAGAAGAGGCGTTGTTGTGCCTTCTTCAACAACGCAACAACACCTTAACCCAATTTTACTAAAATATGACCATTTTAGTGTTCCTTGATCTTGTATCTAAAGTACCCTACTGTAGACTTTCAAGAAATTTGATCAATTAGTCGTTACAGCACATGTTTTTAACTTTTTGTAACTTATTAAAGTTAATCACATTCTAATCTAATTTTATAAGTTATGCAAGCTGTCTTAAAATCAATGGACTCATGAGGTAATGAGATGAATAAATTTAATTCATCTTAAAAATTTAAGGCAACCAGGATTTTTTCTACAGTGTAGTCATGTAAAGTGCACTCAAGTATGAATAAAACCTTTCTCCAAATGAGACTTTTTTTCCACAGTTGCTTATTTATTTTAACAGCTAGTATAGTTTAAATAGCTAACATGACATGAAAAGCAATCAGCTTGTGGTCTCGGATCTGCATAAACGCAGCACAAGCATCTTACAGAAGCAGTTCTCAGTCGTCCTCCCACCTGTAATTACACAGTAAGTGTCTAGAAAGGCTCTCATTTGTATATATACGTGAGCGTATGCTCATCCAAGACACAATTTCTCGCTGAAGATTAGTGCATAGTGTAGGATTACAAGGTTTGTTTACATGTTGACGAGGATATGCTATATAATGTGGAATAATGCTTTCCGGATTGCAAATGAGCAGCCAAACAACCAAAAAATATGTCTTTCATGTAAAATATAAATCTTTTGAATATATTCACCATGAACCGAAACATGGTTTATGCATAAATAGGCTGAGCTAGTACTTTGCATACTTTGTATAAGTACTGTATATAAATTTTTACTACTCTAACCACTACTACCAAAACTTGTGGTGCAGCTTTGGTAGTGACATAATTGTTTTGGTAGTGATAAAAGTATACACTTAATTCTTTAGATGTGTTGTACATATTGTGAGCAATATCATTATTTAATGATTGTTCCCCTTCGGTTGGGGAACTTCAGTGCCATGAATGGGAGGATTCGGATCAGAAGCCGCTTATCTGGAGAGTATTGAACGGGCCAATGAATGAAATTAATTGGCAGCGTAAGCTTGCGCAGGTGTGCGACATCTGCAATTATCTCAGCATATAAGCACACCTGAAGCCAGCAGACGCCATCCTTTTCGCTTCAGATCCTTTCTGAGTGAGTCGATGAGGGTTCCTCTTGCTGATCAGCACTTCAGAGCGAACGAGTGTGTCTCCCGGTCCAGAGTGGGTCTTCGCGGTGGCAGACGGTCGAGCTGGGTTACTCCCTTGCCTGCGGTTCTTTGGGTCCGGTCCTCCAGAGCGGTGCGTATAGTTGCAACTTTCCTAAAAGAGCAACACAGTCGTGCAGCACGTCCTTTTCAGGATGGCGCTCCGACTGTGCGTTTCTGGATGCGGGGGTTTCCTGTCTCCGGATGATGGACACGATCACTGCATTGCATGTTTGGGGGTCCAGCATGTTAATGCGGTGCTCGCGGGCGGTTCATGTCGTCATTGCGATGCCATGACCGTTGCACAGCTAAGATCGCGGCTAACTTTCGCAAGAGAGCGAGCCACCCCAGTTGCCTCCTGCTCTAAAAAAGCAGCGGGCGCTCGGGCAGATCTGAGGGTTTCAGCGGGAGCTAATCCGCCGCCCACGGGCTCGCGGACCTCTCGCTCCTCACGGCGCTCCATCCAAGCTTCGGGTGGTGAGAGTGATCCGTCTAACCAGATGGTAGCTCTCACACTCGCTGACACCGGAGATCAGATGTCCTCCGCGGCATCGGAGGGTGGGCTTTCACTGTCCGACGAAGATCCGGACCCGCTCGCCCCCTCCGGGCAGGTGAGCGCTGTCAAATCGGATCCTGAAGCGGACATGTTAGCCGTGCTTTCCCGGGCTGCTTCGGCCGTGGGGTTGGAGATGGTTTATCCCCCAGCTCCGCGGCCGGACCGACTAGATGGGTGCTACGTAGAGGACCAGAAGGCGAAGCCTTCGAAGCCTCTCGTCCCCTTCTTCCCGGAAGTGCACAGTAGGCTCACGCAGTCCTGGAGGGCACCTTTCTCTGCCCGTGCTGCGAGTGCCTCCGCCCTCACCGCCCTTGACGGCGGAGCTGCCAGGGGGTATGAGGCGATCCCGTCAGTGGAGCGCGCTATCGCGGTCAATCTTTGTCCGCGCGGCGCCTCTACGTGGCGGGGTTTGCCCCGCCTCCCGTCCAAAGCCTGTAGGTTGTCTGCCTCCCTCGGAGCCAGAGCTTATAAGGCTGCGGGCCAGGCTGCTTCTGCTTTGCACGCGATGGCCACCTACCAGCGCTACCAAGCGCAGGCGCTGGCCGAGCTGCACGAGGGCGGGTCCAACCCAAGCTTATTACATGAGCTGCGCACCGCGACCGACTATGCTCTTCGGACTACTAAGTCCGCCGCGTGTGCGCTGGGGAAGACGATGTCCACACTTGTGGTTCAGGAACGCCACCTCTGGCTAAACCTGGCCGATATGCGCGACGTTGACAAAGTTCGCTTTCTTGACTCGCCCATATCCCAGGCTGGCCTGTTCGGCGACACCGTCGGTGAATTCACCCAGGAATTCAAGGCGGTGAAAGAGCAGTCGGATGCGATGGGCAATGTCATCTATCGGCGTGGCCGTAAGCCCGCTCCGCCCGCCGAGCCATCCACCTCCGCTGTTCCTCGCCGAGGGCGCCCGCCAACGAGTGCTGCCCCGCCCCCGCCTGCGCCTCCGGCCAAGCGGGCGCGGCGTTCACCTCGAAAGCAGGCAGCCCCTCCTGCCCAGGGCGCCGTTAAGTCCGGTAAACGGACCGCGAAGCGTCCCTGAGACAGGCCATCCGGAGAAGAGGAAACTTGCTCTTTCCCCGCTGGAGGGCGGGGCCCCGATAACAACGGTACTTTTCAGTGCCACCAAAACATCAGTAAAAGAGCACTTTTTCCCTTCCCCGGATGTGACTGCACGAGTTCTGCCAGTCCGGGACGCGCTGCCTTCCGGCTCGCAGACTCTACGTGCTTCGCCAGTGGCTCACGAGCGCTGGGGGGACGGTCTCCCTTTCCTCAGCCCTCCAGCCCCCTCTCCGGAGTCAGGGTGCGGAGCCAGAGCGAATCGCTCTCCTCCAGCTCTTCCGCGGGACCCTCGTGCTTCCCGGATCAGCACACCCACTCCGCGCTGCCCCACCGCTGGTACGTCAGCGATTGTAGCGATGACTCCATTAGCGAGGGCTCTGCCTGCCTGGTTAGCGCGGGCCAGCCCCTCGCGGTGGCTCATACGCACAATCAGACTCGGTTACGCGATTCAGTTCGCGAAACGGCCCCCCAAGTTTACGGGCGTGTATTTCTCCAGGGTCAACCCCCTGTCCGCCCCTGTCTTGCGAGAGGAGATTGCTGCCCTCCTGGCGAAGGGTGCAATCGAGCCGGTTCCTCCAGCCGAGATGGAGAGTGGGTTTTACAGCCCATACTTCATCGTACCCAAAAAGAGCGGTGGGTCACGGCCAATCCTAGATCTGCGCGTTTTGAACCGCTGTCTGCACAAGCTGCCGTTCAGAATGCTCACGCAGAGGCGCATTCTCCAATGCGTTCGTCCTCGGGATTGGTTTGCAGCCATAGACCTGAAGGACGCGTATTTCCATGTCTCCATTCTTCCACGCCACCGCCAATTTCTGCGGTTTGCGTTCGAGGGTCGAGCGTGGCAGTACAAGGTCCTCCCCTTCGGGCTCTCTCTGTCTCCGCGGGTCTTCACCAAACTCGCGGAGGGTGCCCTAGCGCCCCTTCGGCTCGCGGGCATTCGCATACTCA
The DNA here is from genome assembly GCF_052040795.2 of Danio rerio. Lineage (NCBI taxonomy): Eukaryota > Metazoa > Chordata > Actinopteri > Cypriniformes > Danionidae > Danio > Danio rerio. The sequence continues at coordinate 12,345,106 of NC_141033.1, forward strand.
ATTATCTCGACGACTGGCTGATTTTAGCCCACTCGCGGGAGCAATTGATTATGCACAGGGACAAGGTGCTTCGGCATCTCCGCCTACTGGGGCTTCAGGTCAACCGAGAAAAGAGCAAACTCGCCCCCGTGCAGAGGATTTCTTTTCTCGGGATGGAGCTGGACTCGATCACCATGGTAGCGCACCTCTCCGAGGAACGCGCTCGCCTGTTGCTGAACTGTCTGAGGGAGCTCGACAGCAAACTAGTGGTCCCACTGAAGTTCTTTCAGAGGCTCCTGGGGCATATGGCATCCGCAGCCGCCGTTACGCCGCTCGGGTTGCTCCATATGAGACCACTTCAGCACTGGCTTCACGATCGGGTCCCCAGACGCGCATGGCACGCGGGCACACACCGGGTCTCGGTTACTGCGCTGTGTCGCCGCGCCCTCAGCCCTTGGAACGACCCCTCGTTCCTACAGGCCGGTGTGCCTCTAGGACAGGCGTCCAGCCATGTTGTTGTTTCAACAGACGCTTCCAACACGGGTTGGGGGGGCCGTGTGTCGCGGGCATGCGGCTGCGGGCCTTTGGAAGGGTGCCCAGCTGCATTGGCATATCAATCGCCTAGAGCTGTTGGCAGTGTTCCTCGCTCTCCACCGCTTTTTACCGGTGCTGGAGCGGCAACACGTGCTGGTCAGGACGGACAGTATGGCGGCGGCGGCGTATATCAACCGCATGGGGGGTATGCGCTCTCGCCGCATGTCTCAGCTCGCCCGCCGTCTGCTCCTCTGGAGTCACCCGCGGCTGAAATCGCTGCGCGCCATTCACGTCCCAGGCACGCTCAATTGTGCAGCCGATGCGCTCTCACGACAGCTGTTACGCCCTGGAGAATGGAGACTCCACCCCGAGTCTGTTCAGCTGATATGGGCGCGATTCGGGGAGGCCCAGATCGATCTGTTTGCTTCCCCCGAGAACGCTCACTGCCAGTTGTTTTTTTCCCTGACCGAGGGCTCTCTCGGCACGGATGCACTGGCCCACAGCTGGCCTCGGGGCATGCGCAAGTATGCGTTTCCCCCAGTGAGCCTGCTCGCGCAGTTTCTGTGCAAGGTCAGGGAGGACGAGGAACAGGTTCTGCTAGTTGCGCCCCTTTGGCCCAACCGGACCTGGATATCAGAGCTCTCACTCCTCGCGACGGCCCTCCCCTGGCGGATCCCTTTGAGAGAGGACCTACTCTCTCAGGGACAGGGCACCATCTGGCACCCTCGCCCCGATCTTTGGAACCTCCACGTGTGGTCCCTAGACGCGAGGAAGACTTAGGTAACCTACCGACTGCGGTGGTTAATACCATCACTCAGGCTAGAGCCCCCTCCACGAGGCGCGCCTACGCCCTGAAGTGGAGTCTATTCACTGAATGGTGCGTCTCTCGCAGAGAAGACCCCCGAAATTGCCAGATTAGTGTTGTGCTCTCTTTCCTTCAAGAGAAGTTGGACAGCAGGCTGTCGCCCTCCACTCTCAAGGTTTACGTGGCCGCCATCTCCGCTTATCATAGCGCGGTAGCTGGCGGCACCGTGGGAAAGCATAACCTGGTCATCCAGTTCCTTAGGGGTGCTAGGCGAATTAATCCATCTCGCCCCCCTCTCATGCCCTCTTGGGATCTCGCCCTCGTTCTCACGAGTCTGCGATCCGATCCCTTTGAGCCACTCGAATCAGTATCTCTAAGATTTCTGTCCCTGAAGACAGCTCTGCTGGTTGCGTTGGCCTCCATCAAGAGGGTCGGGGACCTGGAGGCATTTTCGGTCAGTGACTCGTGCCTGGAATTCGGGCCGGATTACTCTCACGTCGCCCCGGTTATGTGCCCAAGGTTCCTACCACCCCCTTTAGAGATCAGGTAGTGAACCTGCAAGCGCTGCCCCCGGAGGAGGCAGACCCAGCCCTTTCTTTAATTTGTCCAGTTCGCGCTCTGCGCATTTATGTGGACCGTACTCAGAATTTTAGATCATCTGAGCAGCTCTTTGTCTGTTATGGCGGTCGGCAGCAGGGAAGTGCCGTATCAAAACAAAGATTATCCCACTGGATTGTGGATGCCATTTCACTCGCTTATTCGAGTCGAGGTCAGCCGTGTCCCCCGGGAGTTCGTGCACACTCCACTCGGAGCGTTGCATCCTCTTGGGCGCGTGCACGCGGCGCCTCTCTAACAGACATCTGTAGAGCTGCGGGCTGGGCGACACCCAACACATTTGCAAGGTTTTACAATCTGCGAGTGGAGCCGGTTTCCTCAAGGGTATTAGGTAACCCTTTGGTGATTGAGGAGACAACTCGGTAGGGTGTTGAAACACGCTTGCGGCGCCATTCTCCCTAACACGGAGGTACGTGCGCCTTTTTTATCTGTCAGTAAAGTTCCCCGTCAGGTGAGCCCTGCAGATTCCTCCGTGGCCCCCAGCACTGACTCAGCGGAGGAGTCACTTGCTGGCCCACTACGTTGTAGGTCTGCCCGCTGGTCAGCCCGCGTTTTGGGTATAGGTGCCTGCTATGCGTGATCCCCACTAGGCGATCCCATATGCTTATTCCGCCACGGTTAAGTCCCCCCCCTGGGTGGACCCGTGTCTTCCCTCTCCGCTAACCACTCTTTTGCTATGCGTACTCCCCCTTTTTAGGGCTAGTCCATAGGTAAATTCTGCCATCTATCCCCCCCTTGGGTAACGAATGGCCTCCGCAGCGTCCTCCCTATCGGGATTGCACGCTTCCCAACGTACTGTCGTATTCCTAGAATTATCTAGATGCTCACGACTTCCCAAAAAATATATCTAAATCCGTAAAACTTCTGTTGAAGTAGGATAAATTAGGGCCAGGGACACGTTGGAGGACCGCGCCCCCAATGATGTGGGTGCGTCACGCTTGCTTGACTATCTCCTCATCGGGGGTGTTGGTAAGGTGCAGTCATTATGGCGCTTTCCATATTCTCCCATTCATGGCACTGAAGTTCCCCAACCGAAGGGGAACGTTCGAGGTTACAGAAGTAACCCTTCGTTCCCCGAGGAGGGGAACGGAAGTGCCATATTCCGTCGCCATAATGACTGTCCCTTAGCTGTTTGAAAGTCTCTTCAGCTTAAAAGGATGGCGTCTGCTGGCTTCAGGTGTGCTTATATGCTGAGATAATTGCAGATGTCGCACACCTGCGCAAGCTTACGCTGCCAATTAATTTCATTCATTGGCCCGTTCAATACTCTCCAGATAAGCGGCTTCTGATCCGAATCCTCCCATTCATGGCACTTCCGTTCCCCTCCTCGGGGAACGAAGGGTTACTTCTGTAACCTCGAACGTTTTCACTATCGTTTTAATGATTTATTGAGTATGTCATCTCACTTTTCTGAAACTGTCAGCATTTTAAGATCTATGTGCCTGCCTCTTGTCACTTAAAGTATGTAAATAATAGCTCTATGTGTTCTAATAAGAAATTTGCTGTCTGGAAAATGTGCTTGCTTCATTTGAGCAACAGAGTAATATGTATATGGACAGTCTGATTCAGCCATAGCACACTAAATAATGTGGTCTCCATCGAATCTTCACCATCCCTACCAATACCGTCATGACCAAAGCATGGGACATTTTGTAAAAATTATACTGAATAATGAATTATCAACCAAGTTAAGTTTAATTTCAGCCTAATGAATACTTTAAAAACAGCATTATCAACTTTATGCATTTTCACCCGCTTCGAATGTTATCACTTGATTGAATAGGTGTTATCAGTGGTTATCAGCTGATAGATATGGGTCAGTAGGGGCTGTAAGCTCAGAAGGCTGTTATCATCCGTCTGCATAGTTAATCAGCTACTCTAATAGTAAAGACTCTAGATACTGTACAGATTTGTTTTTACATTTCTGTGACTATTGGATTTAGGGTTGGGGTAAGGGTAGACGTTAATAAAATAAAATTAATGGGAAATATAATAAATAATATAAATAATTCTGAAACAAATCTGATGTATGACCATTTAAATATTGTTACAAATCTAATCACACCTGATATGCATGTGCAAATCTATTTATTAAAACAGCAAAACTAAATATTCTTAAACAAAATATTAATAAATTATTATTACTGTCAAGAGTATTAAATCAGGGGTGCCCAAACCGGTGTCCTGCATAGTTTAACTCCAACTTCCCTCAACACACCTGTCTGGAAGTACCTAGAAGGAGCTTGATTAAGTGGTTCAGGTGTATTTAATTGGGGTTGAAACTAAAATATGTAGGAGACCGGCCCTCCAGGACCGAGTTTGGGCATCCCTGTATTAGGTGGAGTACCCACACTAAATGACACTCCAGCTATATGAATGCTTCACTAGCCATTCACTCGGACTACATTTCCCATCATGTATTGTGTTACCACAGCTGTTATCAATCTGGACACTAATTACTATGAAACAGCTGCAGGGCATTACACGCACAATATTTAAACACCACACTCACACATTTATCTTTGTGTTTCTTGTTTTGATTCCTGGACTATTTATTTTTTTATTACTGTTTTCCGTCTGCCATGACTTTCGTGGATTTTCGTGGATTCCCCTTTTTGTTGCTGTTTTACTTAGATAATTTCTTTATTTAAAAAGCTGCATGTGGAACTCTATCTCTGTTGTTACAACCTCATTGTAACAACAACTCTTCTTAATAAATTATATATTGATATGATATATTTTTGTCTTTCAGTAATGACAATTTTGGGGTGAGGAAAAATATTCCAAATTATCTGAAAATACTAATAAAAAAAACTAATAGCACAATTACTAGAAATGTGAATATGCTATACAATTTGCATACATCAAACATTCAATTATTCATTCATTCATGCATTTTCCTTTAGCTTACTCCCTTATATGTCAGGGGTCACCACAGTGGAATGAACCGCCAACTATTCCATCATATGTTTTATGCAGTGGATGCCCTTCCAGCCACAACGCAGTACTGGAAAACACCATTCTCACATTCACACATACACTTTAATTCACCTACAGTATAGCGAATGCCTTTGGACTGTTGTGGAAAACTGAGCACCTGAAGGAAATCCACATGAACACGGGGAGAACATGCAAACTCCAAATCAGCTACCTTCTTGCTGTGAGACAACAACAGTGTCAATCACTGAGTCACTGTGCCGCTCCCATACATTAAACAATTCTGGAAAACAAAAAGATGGGCAGAATCAGAGATGTTAACAAATGTTTCTCAGTATTGAGATGTCTCAGAGGATCATGGTTCATTAGGCAGTTAACAAGATAGAAAACGAGAGGGAGGGTTGATGGCAGTGAGCGTCTGTGTGCTGTCCTTGAGGTCAGGTCACTAGATCCATACAGCATTATTAGTCCTATCAAATACTGACGAGAGCTGTAGAGAGAGAAGGTATTTAACATATTACAAATTGTATTGAAGAAAAATGGAAGCTATAGGTTGTTTTCAATCAAGTGGAGGTAATGCACAAAATTCAGATGGAGAGCAGGGAGTAAAAAAAATGATTGGGAGACATAGAGGAAAGTCTGTATTTTTGCGATTTATACCATATTTCAAAGAAGATATTAATAGAAAATAACCACATATGTTGGGCATAATTCTTATATCATGAAGAGGGCTGAGTTTTCTACTGAAGTAAAATATATTTGCCTGCCATCGAGTCAGTACATATTGTATAAGCTATTACGTTACATGAAAAAAACGTTCGTATAGTAAAGACTACAGTGTATGGAAGCATACTATAGACAATTACTTGAATAATCTGTCAAAGTATTTATATTGTTACTGTGGTACAACAAAACTGTAGTAATAAACAAATTATTCAGGCGGCTTTCAAGAGAGTTTACACTTTAACGTTTAAGAGTTTAACGTTATTTATTTATCATAGTTTTTATTACAGTTTATCAGTTTACTTTGCTACAGCATTCTGTAGTTGTACACATTATACACTTTACTCTGTGGTTAAAAAACATGTTTATTATAAATTACCATAATGTTTTCCCCATGCATATATCTTCCAGACATGTAATAACAAATGAAAGCATACAAAAGCATGCACATATAGTCTACATTATTATTTATTTATTTATTAATTTTTTTAAGGGGGAATGAACTTAATGAACTAACATTACCATCAACAATCATTAACCGCTGCTGCGCATCTTGATGTTCACGTTACGGTTGTTTATTTTGCAGAAACGGCAGTAAAGACTTTATTGCAAAACAAGATGAAGATTTCATTGTAGCGATTACACGGCAGGGTACGTTATTTATTTCCTCCTGGATTTTGTATATGTGTGGTGGAATTTGTATCTGATTTTTATATAACACATTAACATATTTATAAACATAGCTAGGCCTGTATATAATCTTTATTTGTGCTGTCAAACGAATTATCACATTTAAAAAAAGTTTATTACATGCCACCTTTTTTTTTTGTTTTTCCGCCAGTTTCTTGAAATTTCCCCCCTTTTATGGGCAAAAAATTTTGGAATCTATAAAAACTGTTTGGCATGTCTCATTTTGGCCAATTTAATTAATTATAAACAACATAAAATAGAAACATTTTGTTGTTCAGATAGCGATTCCTATGTAAAAGAATCACTTCCTGCCCTACATCTCAGTCTCGGGTGTCATCAATGAAGTCATGTGAAAACAACCTACTGTATACAAACGGTTAAACCCAAAAAGTTAAGGTAACTCAAACCATTTGAGGAAACCGATTGCAACAAACTAATCGTTTTTACAAATGATTGCAAACAACTAAGTTTAACTTTAAACTTAAGTTTAAAACTAATTCTAATAAGTACTGTGAACTTCATCCATCTGAGCAAACGAAGCAATTTGAGCATAGTAAAATCTAATAAATGTAGAGAACTCAAACCAACTGAGTACTGTAAAACCCAATAAGTTAAGGCAACCTAAACTGTTTGAGGAAAAGAATTGCTACAAACCATTTGAGTTAAAAAACTAACTAACTTACTAAAAATCTAAACTATATGAGTACTGTAAACTTTAAGATGAAGTAATGAGGGGTTTATTTAACTCAATACTTCCAACACTGAGTTCAAAACTATTTTTAAATGAGTAGAATTAACATTCAGTAAATTTTGAGTTAACTTCACTCATTTCATTTGATAAAGGCTGTTGGGTTTTATAGTACAGAAATATGACTAAGGAGCATGATTTTTGTTTGTCAACTATTATAATTACTAAGTGTACTATAAAACAAGAACAGAATAAAGATGCAGATTTTAATAGTTTATTTATTTTTGTTTATTTTGTGGGGGCATCAGTAGCAGGGGCATGATACGAAAAATACATGATCAAAGGATCACGAAGCATACATTATATATTGTGAGAAAATTGTATTGTGGAAACAGCATTGCATCTTGAGCTGAGTGAAATGTAATATCCCTAATAAGCACAAAGGAATATACATCAGCTCACAAAGCAATTTTGTTTTCTTCTCTTCCTTTGATCATGTCTTTTCCTGGACGAAGAAAAAGGAAAAAATATAATAAATAAGTAATAGCTGCATCGTGCCCCTCGGTGTTTGCTTTTTTATGGCATGATGAGCAATTTTATCCAATAGTTATACTGTATATACTCAGTTAAATAGTTGAGTTGAAAATACCCCAACATATAACCCAACAATAGGTTATTATAACACCTTCCCAACTATGAGTTATTTTAACCCAATGCATTGTGTTATATAATTTAACCCAATGCATTTTATTTCCATTAAATGTTATTTTTTCCATTCTGGTATTACAATTGCTACTATTACTAGTACTACTATTAGTTTCATAATTATGACTCTGAAAATAAATAATATACTCTTTTCAAACATATCGAAAATGCTCTTTTCCATTAGATTTTACAAGTTCCAGACACTTAAGGGGTTTTATCCATTTAAAATAGATCAGCTATGATCTTTGTATCATCAATAATTAAGAGTGCTGGTAAAACAGATATAAAAAACACAACAAGGAGAGGTAATTTGGTAAAAAAAAAATTTTTTTCTAAAAAAACAGCATTATTGGGTTAGAGCTTAAATAAACTTTATAACGCAAACATAACATTACGTACGCATGATAATACATCAGTTAAATCAGTTGACTGTTGAAATTTAAAATTTTTAACCTAACTGGTTGAGATATTAAATAAATAACACAATAAAGGTTAAAATAATCCAATAAAGCACACACTATTTAACCTAACTGGTTGAGTAAGTAATAAATAACCAAATAAAGGTTAAAAATAACCCAAGAAAGCACCAAATATTTAACCAAACTGGTTGAGTTATTAATAAATAACCCAATAAAGGTTAGAAATAACCCAAACAAAGCACCAAATATTTAACCAAACTGGTTAAGTTATTGATAAATAACCCAATAAAGGCTAAGAATACCCAACAAAGCACCAAATATTTAACCACACTGGTTGAGTAATTAATAAATAACCCAATAAAGGTTAAAAATAACCCAACAAAGCACCAAATATTTAACCAAACTGGTTGAGTTATTAATAAATAACCCAATAAAGGTTAGAAATAACCCAAGAAAGCACCAACTATTTAACCAAACTGGTGAAGTTATTAATAAATAACCCAATAAAGGTTAGAAATAACCCAACAAAGCACCAACTATTTAACCAAACTGGTGAAGTTATTAATAAATAACCCAATAAAGGTTAGAAATAACCCAACAAAGCACCAAATATTTAACCAAACTGGCTGAGTTATTAATAAATAACCCAATAAAGGTTAAAAATAACCCAACAAAGCACCAAATATTCAACCAAACTGGTTGAGTTATTTATAAATAAACCAATAAAGATTAAAAATAACCCAACCAAGCACCAAATATTTAACCTAACCGGTTGAGTTATTAATAAATAACCCAATAAAGGTTATAAATAACCCAAGAAAGCACCAACTATTTAACCAAACTGATTAAGTTATTAATAAATAACCCAATAAAGGTTAGAAATAACCCAACAAAGCACCAAATATTTAACCAAACAGGCTGAGTTATTAATAAATAACCCAATAAAGGTTAGAAATAACCCAACAAAGCACCAAATGTTCAGCCAAACTGGTTGAGTTATTAATAAATAACCCAATAAAGGTTAAAAATAACCCAACAGAGCACCAAATATTTTTAAATTAACCATTTGGTTAAATAAAAAACTCAAAGTTTTTAGAGTGTATATAGCTATAGTATAGTTTTTTAGCTGATGTTTATTTAATTGGATTGGATTGGATGGGTTGCATCCGCTGCATAAAACATGTGCTGGATAAGTTGGAGGTTAATTCCTCTGTGGCAATCCCAGATTAATAAAAGGACTAGGCTGAAAATAAAATAAATTATTGAATGGATGTGAATGTTATAGTATTTGTATAACATAATAAACTTGCCATGAATATAAATTACAAATCATATTCATCAATTGAAATCGAACATCAGCAAGAAAAACAAACAGCTAGGGCATATCTTTTGTCATAAAGACACATGATAATATATACAGTAAATATGTAATTAAAGGAGTTTCATTAAATAATGATATGTCATTGTTCTCCTCTCCATGTTTGTGGGGAAAAGAGATAAAGAGTTCTCATTTTAACACTTCTTGTAACTGCCAAAAACAAATTGAAGGCCTTTCCTCAGAGTGACAGCAAGGATAATGAAACCACTTAAATGCATGTCATCATCTCAGCACACACCAGGCTTGTCTCTGCAGTATGTTTCATTCCCTTTTTATTAAGGTCACTTGATCATCTAGTTCCAAACACTTGACCTTGCTTGGCTTTACAGAAAACAAACTGAGATTTATCGATTTGTTTTTTGCAAAGATCTGCAGGACAATATGTATTCTTCTTTTATTTCTTGTTCTTTATTAATCAAAGAAAAGCCCCTTATACTTGAGAGCAGTCAAATTTCAGGTGAGATTTGTACGAGCTAACAATTTTAGGTTCTAAAAGATTCTTTTTGGACAATGTAATAACAATATTCTTTTGTTATTCAAAATGTAACTGAAAGTTCAAGGCATATTTCTGTATATTGTTGTTCTAAGTAGGTTTCCCTCATATTCTCAGAAAGTTATAAGGTTGTCATTGTGGAAGGTTTATAGAACTTTCAAAATATTCAGATTTTACATTATGTAAAATGTTATTTTTTGGTCATAATTATGTTATTCAAAATGTTAAATAACATTTCAGTCTCGTATTATATTAATCTTCACAGAATATCCTTTAGACCTTTATTAGAAGACAAAAAAATATTATATTATATTATATTATATTATATTATATTATATTATATTATATTATATTATATTATATTATATTATACAGGGTGGGCCATTTATATGGATACATCTTAATGGCATGGGAATGGTTGGTGATATTAATGTCCTGTTTGTGGCACATTTTGAAGTCGGCCATCTTAGATCCAACTTTTTTAATTTATTTTTTTAATAGGAGGAGGGTCATTTGACACATCAAACCTATTGGGAATTTCACAAGAAAAACAATGGTGTGCTTGGTTTTAACATAACTTTATTCTTTCATGAGTTATTTACAAGCTTCTGACCACTTATAAAATGTGTTGGATTGTCAATGCAACCCTCTTCTCCCACTCTTCACACACTAATAGCAACACTGCAGGAGAAATGCCAGCACAGGCTTCCAGTATCTGTAGTTTCAGGTGCGGCACATCTTGTATCTTCACACCATAGAAAACAAAGCTAGTGGGGTCATTCTTCATCAATGGAAACCTCAAGGCCACTGGATATTTGTAATTGCTACATGATGATGTGTTTCCCTCTTTATGCACTGAAGCTGGCAAGTTCCCTGAGTTTTTCCAGAAAGATGATGGACCACCACGCAATTGTTGTTTGCTTTTTTCAGCTCTGCGCAAGAGTCGCTTTGGCGTTTTGAGCCACGCTGTTTAAATAGCAAATGCATTTGCGCTCATATGTGCGCCCATAGGCGTTCTGGTCTAAAATAGGGGGTGTGTTAAGGCGCATTGCTGGCACGTTGCTATTTTGAGGAAATAGACGGTTCAATAGACCAGATTAAAGCAGGTCTATAGTCCAGCGCAGAGCGCATTATTTGTGCGTCTCGCTAACACATTGCTTAAAGAGCCCATATTGTGGGTTTTTGAAAATGCCCTTCCATGTAGTTTGTAACACAGCTCTAAGTGAAGTAAAGTATCCAGCTAAGGCTTAAATCTGTTAGTGTACAGTGTTTAAAACTGTTGGTTCATCTATAAAAGAGTCAACTCATAGTGCTTCAAACGAGTCGCCTTGATACTAAGTCATTAGGTGTTTCGCCATGACGTACTAACGACATGCACGCGCAAACCCGGGAGACTTGAAACCTGCGGCCCGCCCTCTAACACAGAAACCCAGACACACACACCCACAAACACACACACACAAACATGCCGGTCGATTGAAGTCACACTGCAGATGGATATTATCGAGTCTCTACCCAAAGATGAAATCTCAGCATTATAGCCAAGCAGTTGGAAACTACTGGAAACTTCTGGAAACTACATGCTACAAAGAATACTTCATCTGCGTTTGTTAAAGGAAGGATCAGTAAAGAGTAACTTACTGCTGGTCATGTCAGGATGGGTTTCTTCCTCCATTTCTCAAGTGTAAGTACGTGCGATTAAAGTTGCCTCGTTTACTCTAGCTTGCAAATGTATTTAGCTTTGTTACTTGTAACAAAGTAACTTGTATGAGGTTAACTCGCTTTATTCTCATATCGGGTGCAAAGCCACGTTAAAAACGCGATGCGTGCTGCTTTGTTTACGGAGCTCCGTGGAGGAGGGTAGTGTGTGTGTCTGTGTGTGCGTGTGCACGCGCTGTCGTCCGGAGGTGTGTGTGTGTGTGTGTGCGCACACATGTTGTCGTCCGGAGCAGGGTTAAGTGTTTGTGTGTGTGTGTGTGTGTGTGTGTGCAATATGTGTGTGTGTGTGTGTCTGTGAAAAGAGCAGAGTGAGACAAGCTAGGAGATCTCCTCAACTGTTTTTGGAGTTTTTGCTCAATAAAATAGTTAGTAGTCTGTATTTATAAGTCCATAGTCTGTATTTACATTCACCCACTGGCAGCTAAAATCCACGCCTACACTATTGAGCGTGTATGAACTGTGATTACTTTTATATTGCTGATTAGCTGTTGGGCATTTCACTCTCTCACTGAAGGCAGTCGACCAATCGCAACAGACTGTCATTGGTCCAATCAGCGCAGATTAGCTTCGCGCTAAGGAGGGGTTTGGGAACAAATGAATCACTGGACGATTCATACAGGAGTCGCTGGGATAATTAGGTAAAAATAAATGCAGATTATAAGACCATGAAAGTGTTTTTTGACCTTGCATGCATATTAAACTATTGTTGTAGACCTTTTCAACCGAGATATGACCCTATTTCATGTATAATATGGGCTCTTTAAGACATACAGGATGTACAGCAATACGCAAATCTCTTTACATATGAAAAAGAACTAAAGGATTCAAATATTACAAAAATTATTTTCTAGCCTACATAAATATAAAAACCATACTTGCCTTCTTCATCTTGAGGGGCTTTTTCAGTTTATTTATAACAATTTGCTTTTGTATAATGTTATTATTATTAGCAGTATTATTTATTATATCCATATTAATATTTGTTTTATTAAAAACAAGCTTAGATTTGTCCACCTGTCATGTTTTAGAACTGAATTTAGAAATAGTTTTGAAACAAATCTTTGCGCTTAACAAACAAAATTAATTAGGTATAGGCTAATGAATTTCTGTGCATACAGCACATTTTCTTATCCACTAGAGTGAAAGCGAAAGTAAATAATGAGGAGGCTTATCTCTCATTCTCCCGCTGGAGATGCTCTGTTTAACTGTTTTCTCTCTAGTGAAATGCTCAGTTTTTCCACTTACAAAGTCCGCCATGTAAATAGCAAATGCGCTACCGCGGCGCAACTGGCTCTTAAAGGAAATGGGAGATGAGACTCTGATTGGTTTATTCTTAAAACACACCTATAACTCATTAAAATAATAAGCTCAACCCTGTAAGACCATGCGCCCTGGAGCAAAGCGGATTTTTCCTTCCTTAATATAGCAAATATGGATTCTGACACGCCCTTAATGCGTTTGCGCCCTGCGCTTTGCACTTTGGACAGTCAAAATAGAGCCCTATGGGTGTCAAGTCCGAGCATTCGGATAAACAGTTTCCTGAAAAGTGGATTGGTCATTGTGGGCCAGTTGATTGGCCCCCCAAGGTCTCCCGATCTGACCACCTTAGACTTTCATCTTTGGGGTCATCTGAAGGCAATTGTCTATGGTGTATACAGATGAATCAATTGTTTTAAACACGGTGCACTTTCAAATTTAAGCCTTAGCTGGATATATTACTTTCATTAGAGCTGTAATACACATTGCATGGAAGCTCATTTTCAAAAACTCATAATAGGGGCTGTTTAATAAAACTTCTAAAACTATTCATCTACTTTACAAAAAGTGTAATTAATTCCCTTTCTTAATAATAAAAAAAAAACAATTAAAGAGTCAGCTCAGACAAGCGGGCAAAGTTATTGTTATGTTTATTTTGTTAAATTAACTATAAGTTAATTCTGAAAATTCATAATTATTAATAACGTGTTATTATGGTGGCTTGAGAAACACAACAGACTGTTATACGAAATAAACTTATTCCTCCCTCTCCTTCTTCTTCTTAAACTATTTTAAGAACGGATCTCCTCCAAGACCATTCATTCTACAACCACCAAACTAACTCCAAACCTCTAAACTATACTGAATCAAGTTGCTATATCTTTTCCAACTGATCAGGCTTACATTTTTTTTTCAAAACTGACCCAGAAATTCACAAACGTCCTATTGACTTAACATTGGACCAAACTTTGTGACCTCATAACTTTGTGCCAGACTGTCATTCAGACTTAAGTTTATGCTCAATTACCTCAGACTACCAATCTGCCAATTACTAATGACCTTTCAACTTATAGCCACACCATAGCAACCACTTACAGCACCCTAGCAACTGTCCCAATGACTTCTATTATAAAAAAACTGCCATTGACTTTACATCGAACATACAAATAACATACCAATGCATATTACAAACATTGAAGACATACCAATCCATATTTGAAACATACTAATCAATATTAACAATTTACTAATCATACTAAAACATACTAACAAGCATACAAATCATACTAGCAACATGCTTATTCATACTAAATTGGTTACAACATGCTAGTTTATACTAGACAGATGCTAGCAATATGCTAATTTTAACTAGAACCATTGTAATGTATGTTTATGTTCAGAACACCCTCGCAAGCACCTAGCAACACCTTAGCAACCACCTAGCAATACTTTGGCCACCCCTAACCACTCAGAACATCTTAGCAACCACCTAGCAACACCTTAGCAATGACCGAGAACAGGGGTGTCCAAACTCGGTCCTGGAGGGCTGGTGTCCTGCATAGCTTAGCTCCCACTTCCTTCAACACACCTACCTGTAAGTTTTTAGTATATCTACAAAGAGCCTAATTATCAGGTTCAGGTGTGTTAAATTGGGGTTGGAACTAAAATATGCAGGACACTGGCCCTCCAGGACCCATTTTAAACACCCCTGACCTAAAACCTCTTAGCAATCACCTAGCAACACCTTAGCAACCACTCAGAACACCCTAGAAACTGCCTAGTGATACCTTAGCAACCATTAAGAACACTTTAGCAACCACTTAGCTAACAGTTTCAGACTTCTGAAAAACTACTTCAATTATTTCATTTTTAAAATGACTTCAAACTTTCAGACAAGGCTTTCTCAAGCCACCATAAAGTTTGTCCACGAACTTTACTTTTCTAGTTGATCATTAATATAGAGCATAAATTGAGCTGATTTCACTACAATTATTTGAGTGAAAAACTTGTCCAAAAAGCGGATGAACGCACAAAGAGTCATGCGAACAATGTCAGAAACGTTCACTTATTTGATTGTAATAAATGAAACATAAAATAAAAATGAATTTATTCAGGTTTAATTAAAGAGCTTTGGGCCTCACTATTTTCATCGGAAGCTACTGGAGTTTGGTATGACAGAATTCATGCTACTCCTACTACTTCTGCAAACAAAATGATGTTAATTAGCAAAGAATAGTTAAATATTATTCAATCTAACAAGTATCCCGGAGTGAACCTAAACCTAAAGTGTTTCCGACAGCCTGGCTCTGTATGAAAGCGCGGAGCAGGCTTTCCTGTCTGTGCTAAAGCAGGGTTACAGTGTGCTGTACTGTACGGAGCAGATGAACAGTGATGTGCTGAACGCCTGCAGGCTGCGAATCCACGAGACTGACAGGTGAGCTGATCTGCGTTAGTGCTTGGCTCGTTGATTTGGGGGACAAATAATTCATTCGGGAACAACTATTGAAGTGCTGGGCTGACTCATATGCTTTGAAGAAATGACCATCAGATCCTCTCACTTCTCAGCTCCCACTCAAACACCCACGAGGACATGGACATTTTGGCTAATTGTG
Source organism: Danio rerio (assembly GCF_052040795.2). NCBI lineage: Eukaryota > Metazoa > Chordata > Actinopteri > Cypriniformes > Danionidae > Danio > Danio rerio. The sequence continues at coordinate 12,360,660 of NC_141033.1, forward strand.
ACATGCATCTTGGTTTGTGAGGATCTTTGAGCGTGAGTGTCTTAATCGCTGTGTCATGTGTACTGATTGCACACTGTATATATTTGTGCCTGCTTGTGTATCTGTGACTTGCCTGCTTAGTTTTGTGGATACTGAAAGACTTGCCACTGCTATTTAGCATTTGTTGGGTCTGACATTTTGGGAGCCATGGTGATCAGTAAACGCTTCACCTGATGAGTCACACAGTCACACTGACCTCATACACCCAGTTTATTCACCATCCAGACACACACACCTACTCATACAGAGATTGCATCAATTATGAAGCCCCACAAAGACTATTCTGGTTCACTGAAAATACATCAGTAAGACACAAGAACTTCATTATGTTTATTTCAGTGTTTTGTCGTTTAGTCCCCCTTGTGCTTTTTCAGCATGCCCTTTTTCTGTTGAACACAAAGAGAGAAAGCAAAATTTGTTAATTCAGTCGGTGAGTTATGATTTTAGGTCTTGTGATGCCAGTTGTGTGAGAGGAGAAGAACAAAATGTAATAATACCGGCCTCCAGCACAGGTCTCACATTATATTCTGCAGGCAAAGGTTGTCAAAATTACGTCATATTGACAATGTGATGGGGAGGTTGGATTTTGTTTGCAAATGAAAATCAGGTAGACATCAGAACCCAATGTCAATGTCCAACCTAAAATCAACCAAATATCATTGTCTTATCATGTTACACCTTGACGTTATGTGGACAATACCACTATGACATCAATCGAACGTTGGATTTTGGTCAATTTTCAAAACAACTTAGAAATCAACCAAATATCAATGTAATTTGAAATCGTTATTGGACGTCAAAATAACGTTGTCATTAGATCTTGGAAAGACATTGAAGTTTGGTCACCTGACGTTACCTAAATCTAACCTAATATTAACGTCTTATGATGTTGTGTGCCTACTGGGAACATATAGAATATACAAGCCAATAATGTCAGTGACTACGTTTCATGTAATTTTAGGTGTTTTATTTTTAATTTGATGAATTTAACTGCAGTCTGGCACTTTCACTTTTATTCAGTTACATTTCATGTATTCTTTCTGTGACAAACGAGATAATGGATGCGAGTATGAACTTCTGGAAGAGAGTAGTTTTAAAAGAAATTGATACCGCACGTCGTTTGGGGAACAAAAACTTTCACATTTTGTGATACAGGTGTCTGTGGTCCTTCATCGACTTGGTAGATGCAGAGAATAGTGTCAAACCGCCGTCTGTGTATAGACTAAATAGTACAGAAAATTCTACATGACGGTAATAGTTTGATTAAGGTGTTTACATGTCTGTACTGCACTTCAATAATGTGACTAAAACTGCATGCTTCATGTCTTAGGGTGTTTTCACACCTGGCTTATTTAGTTCGTTTGAATCGCACTGGAGTTCGTTTTCCCAATTGGGCAGCTGTGAATGTAGCAATCGCATTTGAGTGCGCACTAAAAGCTCACCAAAAAAGTACACCAAGACCTTCTTAAAGAAGTGGTCTATGTACACTTTCAAATGAACCCTGGAGTGGTTAGTTTGTGATGAGAACATAATCTAAACCAGAACAGACCCAATCGCATAAAGTACTGTGACTTTTTTTGTCTAATCCAGCTGTCATAATCCAATGTTCTTTTTTTATGTAATGTGGAGAAACAATTTTTGTTGACAGCGCTTTACCAACAATCTTAAACAGAGAGAGAGGAAAAAATATCGGATGATGGATCATTGGTAATATTTCTGGAAAATTACCATGTCGCAGTTTAGCTAATTTAATTCACTCCACCTCCTGAAGTAACTTGCGACGCACCTTCACCATTTGCAATGCATTAAACCATTGTTTTCCAACCGCAGCCACACTTTATTCTCTAAATGTATAGTTTCTCTTAAATGATGTACAAAAACGATATAGTGTACTATGACCAGGGATACAATCAGCTAGCGCAGTCTTCCCTCTATAGTGAAAAGCGACATTTTGTGTCTGTCGGTTTGTTTACTTGTAAAAGTTCCATTGACATTTTCCCACATGATAATTCTGACCAATCAAAAAACAGTTTAAAAAATACTTTCAATAACATCTGGCCAATGAGTGAGGTGGATTTTGTCACATGACTGCATTTTGGTTCTTTTTAACTGGTTCAGACCAAAGCAATCAGTGACTACGTTTACATGGACATCAGTAATCAAATTATTTGACAAGTTATTAAATTGTGGACTTTAACTGCAGTTTGGCTCTTTTAATCAGGCAATTCATTCAACAAACGAGATATTTGATTCGAGGAACTGCTCTAAGCATATATTTTTTATGCAATGTTTGTTACCGCACAGCAAATGAGAGAAATTAAAAACTCTGCATTTCCAAGAAACTTAGATGCACTCGGCAGGTAGCATCAGAAAGCCATGTGTGTTATTCCTGTCAGAAAGTGAAAATCCTACACAACGGTAAATTTGATTGTGGTGCTAACATGTTTACACTCCGTGTAATAGTTAGTTTGATACAAACTAACTTTGCCATCTGAATAAACAAAGACCACTGGTCGCTCTCTTACCAAATCTGTAAAGACAGGACAATCAACACCAACTAGAGCCGCGTCTTTATTAAGAGGAGACGAGCAGCAAATCCGGATTTCACCATTTCCAGATAAGAAAAGCTCTTGGGTGAACAATGTTCCTTAGACATGTATTGTTGTCGCGCGTTGCATGCACTGTAATCCACATGTGAGTCCAGCTGCTCTCTCATAGAGAGAAAATGAAAACAAAAACTTAACTGCAGCAAATTATAAAAGCAACACTGCACGCTTGTTTTAGAAACAAAATGTGGCGTCTCTCTGCTGTCTGAACACTGTAACATTAATGAATATTAATGAAGTTGCACAATAGAGCGCATTGATTGGTTTGAACCAAGCCTTACTCATGCATTAATGCAGCACACTCAGACACATAATAAGGCACTGCCAGGTACAGACATCCAGTCTACATACTGGAATACACGCTAAGATCTCATGGCCGTGATGCAGCTTCAAAAATTCGTTTCAAACTGGAAGTACGAATTTGCTCAAAATAACGCAAAAGCAACTAATTTTCACTTTTTAGTAAAATATATGTGTCCTAATAGTGTTTTTTAGCAGCATGGGACACATATATGACTGTCAACAGCTCAAAAAATGTGTTTTGGTGTTTTGTGACCCTTTAATCTTATTAAATTAATAAAAAATTGCTGTTTACACGGTTAACTCTTAATCAGAGTACTATCTTTATCGCATTAAGAGTCAGTCTGGTGTGAAAAGGATCCAAAAACAGCAGAAAAATGCTACAATGCTACAATTTGTTTCCATTGGTTTGGACCAACTGAACCGAACCACAGATGTGAAAGCACCCTTAATTCAACTTCTGCATTGTCTGATTACGACCTAAATCGAATTAAATTAATCAAAAATTGCTGTTTACATGGTAGACACTTGTCTTAATTGAATTAAAATCAGATTATTGGTGTCCATGTCAACATAGTGTCATTGACATAAAACCTGGTGTAATGTGCTGTACATGGCAAGTTTAAAAACAACAGTTTATTTAGTTTTTCACTTCATTTGAAAAAGAAAGAAAAAATAGATGGAATTGAGCAGATATATACACAATGAGAACAGACAGTAAACTGATAGAAGCGAAGGAATTAAATAAACAGACTGAACCAATCAATGGAATGAAACCCAAGTGCAAACACAACCAATTCAATTAACTAGAGAGCCTAGATCAAAACAAGTACAAACCCCACACCAACACTAAAACGGAATGACATAACCTACAACAACAGGCATAATGGCATTCTTTAAAGGCCACCTATGATGCAAAATCAACTTTTGGAAGCTGTTTGGACAGAACTCTATGTATGAATATATGTAAACAGCCACATTTGAGTGGAACAAACACATTAATTATTAGACAAAAAATCAAGAGAAGCAAAGAAAAATGTTAAAATTGAGTTTAAATTTTGGAGGTTGTAATTTGTTTGCAATATTTTGCTTGAATTTAATTATATTATCCGTCAAGTTCTAAATATGTTTGGTGACTGAAATAGTGTTTTATTTAATATATCTGTGTAATACAACTGTTTTGTTCAACTGCACCAGATTGCCTATACAGATATGTACCAAAAAAACAATTAATAACGAGGGAAAGTCCACTAATTTATTTCGAAAAGTAAAACTTGTGTGTTTTATTAGTTTACTACACACAAAGTGAAATATTTCAAGCACTTATTTGATTTAATCTGAATGATTTGGATTAAAGGTGAAAAAAAATAAATCCAGTATTTCACACATTTAGAATATTTCATGTGACCAATAAAAAAGGATCTTAAACACAAGTTGGCCTTCTGAAAAGTGTGTTAATGTACTGTCTTATGTCCTCAGTACTTTGTTGGGCCCCCTTTTGTACTATTTACAGCATCAAGGCGGTGTGGCATTGGGGCTATCAGCCTTTGACACAGCTGAGTTGTTATGGTAGCCCAAGTTGCTTTGATATCGGCCTTCAGCTTATCTGCATTTCAGGGTCTCTGTTCCCTCATCTTCCTCTGAACAACAGCCCATAGATTTTCAATGCGGTTTAAGCCAGGCGAGTTTAGTTTCTTGGCCAAGTAAGAACAGGGTTACCATGGTCCTTAAACCTAATGGTAGCTTTGACACTGTGTGCAGGTCCCAAGTCCTGCTGGAAAATAAAATCATCATCCCCAAAAAAGCTTGTCTGCAGCAGGAAGCATGAAGCACTCTAAAACATAGAGCTGCGTTGAATGTAGACTTAATAAAAGACAATTGACCCACACCAGCATATGACATGGCTGTCCAAAACCATCACTGACTGTGGAAACTTCACACTAGACTTTAAGCAGCTTGACTTTTATGTCTCTCCGCTTTTCCTTCAGACTCTGGGATCTTGATTTCCAAATGAAATACAAAATTTGCATTCATCTGAAAAGAGGACTTGGGACCACTGCGCGACAGAGCAGTACTTTTCTCTTTAGCCCAGCACAGACGCCTCTAACATTGTTTTTGGTTCAGGGGTGGCTTGACACATAGAATTCTACAGCTGTAGCTCATGTCTTTGTTCTTGATGCTCTGATACCAGCCTCAATCACCCTTAACACTCTCAAGGCTACTGTCATACTTGTGCACCATTTCCAGCCACATTTATCCCTTACTCTTAACGCTCTATTAATACAGTATACTTAGATACTGCACTCTGTGATCATCCACATTTTTTGCAATTTCCTTTTAAGAATTTTCCTCCTTATGGAGGGTTCCAGTGATGGTCTTTTGCCCAATCGTCAAGTCAGCATTCTTCCCCATGATTCTGAAGGCCTACTAAGCCAGACTGAGACTATTTCAAGGCTTTGCAATAATTAGCGGACTAGATTGAGACACAAGGAGTGTACACTTTGTCATGATATTCTAATTTTGTCAAATACAGGATTTGAGTTTTTTCATAATTAATCCATAATCATTGAAACTGAATCCAAAAAGGCTTGAATTATTTCACTTTGTGTGTAGTGAACTTATATAACACACAAGTTTCACTTTATAAGAGAAAAAATTATTGAAATAAATGGATTTTCCCTCAATGTTCTAATTTTTAAGCACATTAATGTGTTCACTAAGGAAATGGATAAAAATATTCATTTTTAAAATGGGGTTATTTAATTATGCTGAGCACTGTAGCCAAATATAAACTGATAGGACTCTTTTACTCTTTACAAAAAATAACACAACTGTGACAAACATTTTTATAAGGTTTTTTATGCACTCTGAGGTTAGTAAAAGTGTACATAACAATATTTGAAAACTACAAAAGTGTTCTTTTCAAAAACTTACTTGCCCATTTACTGCTTTTTTCTTGAGAGTACAGGCTGTCCACCACTCGTTGGAGGTCAGAATAACCGAATCCTGGCAGTGTGGAAGTGAGAAATAAAGTCCAAACTGCAAGAAATGTCACAACTGTGACATGAAATTTCATAATTTTCTTTTTCACTCTGAGGTGGAAACAGTGCTCTCTGATTGGCTGGAAACTGATGATCAAAAATAAGCTCTTTAATCTCTCACTGTGCACAACAATTATATTCACTTCAGAATGTGGATTTCAACACTATAAGCTCCACAGGCTTTCCACCAGACACCGAAGGTCATGCTGACCAGACAGTGGAGGTGTAAAAAGGATTTTATAGCACCTCAAATAATAACGGGTATCAGTGTCCTCTGGGATGCCCTGAACACACACAGAGACGTTCCTCCAGTCATGTGTACATGATGCCTTTCCTCTCAACGGTGTCTTACAAACAGGAGGGAAAAAGATGCGTGAAGGAGCATTGGGCTGTTTGAACTGATAAACCTCCTGAAGAGAGCGAAATGCCGCGACACACATTAATATGACAGGCACAGTGTGAACTCAAACATGCACACTTAAAACATTTGTTCCTCTGCTTATTGTCCCAGGAGAGCTGTGTAGTGGATAAGAAGCACAGATGGCCACTGTCAGGACTGCTGATAAAGTGAAACGTCAAGAAGTGTCCCTCATCACACACACACATACACACACACACACACACACATGAAATGTTTTCTGATGCTATGGAGTTTACAGAGGATTATCAACACCTATTTGGACTTACGGTGCACATTCAGATCTCCTGCTTTGCTGACTGCTTTAGTACTGATAATAGCACTGCAATTTGATAATCTTTAAAGCGAGAGAGTGTAGGAAAAATCACAGGACATGACAATTTTGACATTTTGGGCTTTTCATTAACTTTTCCCCCAGTCTAATGTTAAAAAAATCCCATATATAATACCCTTTCAAGTACTTTCTTTGCTGCAGTTTTTTAATTTCTGACTGTAGATGTTTTTTCAAAGGTTTTTTTTTCAGTTTCACTTCAGTAGCAGATCATTCATCAATCCTCATAGCCTCATTTCATTTGCATATTTAACATTTTATGAAACTTAATGGAATCAATCAATTAACTGAGGAAGTATGATTATTAGGTTGTCTATTTTACCCCATTCCCTTGCAGTGTCTTGACTAAAAGGGGTGGTACAGAGAAGGGATGTCCCGATCAGGTTGTTTTGCCCTCGAGTCCGAGTCATTTGATTTTGAGTATCTACCGATACCGAAACCAAATCTGATACTTCTATTATACATTAAAAAAAGAACAAAGAAGAGGGAACAAACAGATCCAGAATTTTCCTTATTGCCTATTTAATTAACCGTATTTTAACATTCAACAACTCTGTTAACAACCAGCAAACTTTGGTGAAGTAGCTTGAACAATCAAGTAATAAATAACACTTCACTTGTAGACTTTGCACTTTTTTCTCTACTTTGGACTTCAGTGCAACAGTAAATCTAAAAAAAATCTAGAATAAAAACAAATAACACCTCAACTTAAAATACATGGCAGGCATGTAGACGAAAAAAATTTAAAGGCATTTAACCAATAGCGTCTCTGCAACAAAGTGATGTCATGCTTTGCTGTTTCTGTGTGAAGTCAAGAAAGAGGTCTAACATTGTGCCACTGCATAACTATAGATGTGCTAAAAAAACAAAAAAAACAGACAATAATCCTGATCGGGAGGAAACGTCCGATTCCGATCGAGTCTGAAACTGTGTGATAGGGCCAGATTTCCAATACTTGATCAGAGAATTTTTAAAGATTGGTTGTGTTTATAAGATGCAAAGCAATGTGTGCTCATGCTTCATTTGTTTTAAAAAAAACAAAACAAAAAAAAATGTTATTTTTTCATATATCTTACATTTGATTATTTACAGCTACTCTGCTAACATGAAAACAGCTGTAGCATTTCCTAGTTCCTCCAAAAGGCCCGGCCTCAAGAGGCTCTGATTGGTCAGCTAACATAATGTGCTTTGATTCGTGGGTCAGCTCCAGATCAACAGAAAAAGCATCAAGCTGCTGTGTAAATACTGTCAGTCAGAGTAGCTGTTAGCCGTATCAGTTTGAGCCTGAATCAGACAGAAAATGAAAAGGACTCAGATGAACCTCACGCCTGCTCTCTGAAATAAAATCTGCCAACCCAGGTAGCAAAGCATTCTGGCCCAGATTTGGCATGAAGCTGGCTTAGCAGGCATTCATCCGGCACTGGCATTCAGCATGTGGGCCAAACATGACCTGGGTTTGACAGAGATGGCAAAGATCCAGATACTAATAATGGATATGTGGGCCATTTAAGTTTGGCCTATCTTGACCCACATTTAAAATACATTATAATTATTTTGAATAAAGGAAAAAAAAATCAGGCCAATCTACCAATCAGGTCACTGGAAAAAGCCACAGTGCACCCAAAGGGCAATGATTCATGGGTTTATCAATTTCATTGCAGTCGTGACACACCAACATATCTGGCCGAGTGTAGGCCCAGTTATGGGTTATTAACTTGGCCGAGACTTGGTCCAGATTTGGTCAATGTATATCCTTTTTCTGGAAGTCAGACTTGGTCCAGTCTTCACCGGGGCATGTGGGCCAAGCAAAAACTGGTTGTGTGGACCAGAGCTGGGCCAGATATATTTTGCTAAGTGGGAAGTGTCTTTCATATATATTCAGGTTAAAAGCATGTGTAAGTACCATGAAACGTTTACATGTCTTTTTAGAGTTAGTTATTTGAGATGTAGAAATCAGGGAAAGCGACTGCATAGAGAAACACTTCAGCACTAATGAAAATTGTGGGTGTTTACATGAATTTGTAGCTAAATGGTTTGCGGTGCCAAACAGGATTTGTCGTTGTCTGTGCATGTAATAGATCAATTTTAACAAATAAAAATATGTACAGGTTGTGGCTCACAATCCACAGCTTCTTCAATTATGGTTGGAGCTGCTGCTTCTTAGAGGAGTTTTTAGCTAAGTCCAGAACTGAACTGGGAAAGGTTCTGGAAGTTCTCCTTTGTCAAATTCTAGCTATGTTGTTTTTTTTCTATGACTCTCTGGAACATAATTAAAATTAAACTGTAAGTACTTCTTTCTTTGTGTCTTATCCTTTGGAAGCCCAGATACAGAAACAGAAGAGGCTCTGTGGAAATAGCAAAGTGTGGATGCCATTTTAGCTTTCTCTGCTATAATATTACAGAGCCTCTGGCCATGCACCTTCATTACGTGGGTGTGTGCGCGTGGTGAATGGGCGGCACCTAAAGCATTTGTGATCTAAGTCAGATGAATTTTTTGTAGTCCCCAAACTTTGTTTTGCTGTAGGCTTTGCTAAGCTAACTCTGTAAAAGCCAATGTCTCCATTTGCATTGAACTTTGAGCGTATTACATTCAGAGATGTTGTTTGTGTTGTTCACGCATCTACATTACACATCAGCTAAAGTTTAAAGTATGATATTATAGTGGACCACCCCTTTACATTGTTGCAAAATAGCTTAGACATGTAAATATATATTATTGGAGAATAAAGAAAAAACAGTGAATCCATATTCACATACAGTAAACATGTGTATTTGTACATATATACTATTTATACTGTATATAATAATAATATACTGTATATAATTTTTTATCATTTCTTTAGTAAAGACGCTCATCTGCCTAGATTCACATCACATCAGTCATTAGATCATGAAAACAGACAGCTGAAGGCACTGGAGGGACCTTTGATTCATACTAGGTTCACAGTACACTATGTGAACAAATGAATCACTTACCTTACTGAAAAAAGAGAAACAGTTGGGGATCTGGTGCATTAAGTGTGTCGCCTAATGGTTGGAGAGGTGGAACACAAAAGTTGCCGTTTCAATTTCCAGAACCAGCAAGAAATGAATATTGAGGAAATGAATGAACTGCGCTCTCTTCCACCTTCAATACCCACAACAGATGTGCAATTGTGCAAGGCACTGAAACTATAATTCCTCCTCAGGTGCTGGAAGCAAATGGCAGCCCACTGCCTTTGTATGTGTGTGTGTGTGTGTGTGTGTGTGTGTGTGTGTGTGTGTGTGTGTGTGTGTGTGTGTGTTAATTTTCACTTGTAATATGTGTGTGCACCTTGATGACTCAAAATCAATGGGTAAAACAAGAAAGAATGTTTTTAGCAGAAACCGTGATCCTTGATAATTCATGAAACACAGAAAAAAGAAAAGGTGCCATAAAAGGAAAATCTAGATATAGGCACTGATTAATAAGAGTTCAGTACATGAAAATACCATGAGCCTCAAACACCACAGTTTCCTCTGTCTCATGTAAATCATGATAGTGTAAAATCCTAGTGGAAAACAGGCCAAACCAAACAAAGCACAGACTGTGATGTTCCTCATTGGTACATTAATACGTACAGCCCCAGCACTGTTTGTTTGGCCATATCATTTCATAGTATGATTACACAGCTTATTATATTCCATATGCATTTGGGAATCTTATTTTGAAAACTAGCTCTTGGGTAGGTTAATGTAACACCATCTTATCTGTTAACAGCTTGACAGTACACAAAATACAGTTAAGACGAACTAAAAGTTTATTTAGCACAACCATGATTTAGCAGAAGGTCTGTTTAAATGTATATTTTGTTAATTTAATGTGCATATTGTGTTTGCAATGTGGCAATAGACACATGTACAATGCTGACAAATGCACATTTATGCATTATGTCATATCACACAGCTCTTATTGTCATTTTTCTAGAGGGAGAGGACAATAATAAACTTCATAAAATGCATTTGTTTGCATGGAGGTTGATATTAATCCATGCCAGTATTTCAATACACAAACAACTTTAAATACATTTCAGTCACCCCTTTGGTGGGAATAATTATAATTTAGCCTATAGTACATTCACAACACATCTCAAGTAGTGATGGGAAGTTCGGATCATTTTACTGACTTGAATCTTTGAGTCTCGTTCATCGAGATGAACAAATCTTTTTTCGAGTCATTTCATTCATTTCATTTAATTTGATAAAGTATTATTAAATGTTACGAATTTCTGCCAAACACATCTACAACTAGCTCAAAAGGTTGATCACACAACAAATAAGTCATAAATAGAATACTATAAGAAGGAGAAAATAATAATTCAATGTTTACCTGCTTTTTTTGTCTATGAAGGTATTGTTGTCTCTTTGCTCAGCTCACCTCTTCATGTCTTCAAATGTCAGCGATTCGTTCACGTTACACTGACAGTCACATATAATCTTAACCAATGTACACAGTCTGGGCCAATAGGAGCCATGATAATTAGTTCACCTTTCGAGTCTTCTGGCTCTTGAGTCGTTCGTTCATCACGTGACAGAATGACTCAAACTCGATAGAGCACCCGAGAGTTGAACAGATCAATTCTTTTTCTGGCTCTCAATGCATGTGATTGGCCTGTGAGGAACGAATGACTCAAACCCGATAGAGAACTCAAGAGATGAACGGATCTTTTTTTTTTTCAGCTCTAAACGCATATGATTGGCCTGTGAGGAACGAATGACTCAAACCCAATTGAGAACTCAAGAGATGAACGGATCAATTAATTTTCCGGCTCTAAACTATGATTGGCTTTTGCCTTTCCGCCATGAACAACTCAAAAAACTTGAAATGAACGATACCACCTGCACAAATGTGCGCACGCGCGGATGAACAAATCACTCCCTGAGAGGACTCATAGTTCCCGAGTCATCTTGAGGATTTGTTCAAAATGAACGAATCGTTCAAGAACGACCCACCACTAATCTCAAGAGCAGCTATGGACAGCTTACTGTCAAGGCCAGTAAACAGAAAAAACCCAAATGCAGGTGAAGACAATGATTTATTGTGGAAGGCAAAAATTCTAACAGATCAGTTCATTAGCCAGAATGCAAAATTGAAAAAAAAATCTTCTAAAGGCAATGTCTCAGTCTCAAGGGAAAAATGCACAAACCCTCAGTTCGACAAATGGGAAAAAATGCTCTTCAGCAAGCAGTCCTCTCAGCCTGATCAAGAAAGAACAAAAAAAAATATTATAGTCCAAAAAAATGAACAACGAAAAATGACAAAAAAATACTTGCAGACTTTGATGGAGGGGAAGAGAATGACTGGAAATAACCAGGAACAAAAAATAGACTGGCCAGTAGAAACAGAGGCAGGTGTAATTGTCAGAACCACGCCAGTGTCCAGGACATCAAAAACTCAGGCAGCACAAGAGCAAAAACTTCGAGCAAGCCAGGGACTACACAGAAAGGCTGGGAAGGTAGGGAGAGAGTCCTGGAGTCAAACAAAAAAAGGTTAACTAAAAACATTAAGTTTACCTATAGATGATGTTGCAGGGTCAGAAGCAAACAACAATCTGGCACTGAACAGCAGAAACCCAGAGAATAAATAGGGGAGCTAATGAGGAGAAAATAAGCAAAGACAGGTGAAGCAAATCAACTAAAATTATGAGAACGAGGAGGTGGAGAGAAACAATCAGGAGCACAAACAAAGGAACATGTGGCTAATACAAACAGAACAGATAGAACCAGCCGATCAGCCAGGAGTCCTGACAGTACCCCCCCCCCCCTCCAGGATCGCCACTGGGCGATCCCAAGGGAGGAGACTGTCGGCTGTGAAATTCCCTTATCAACGACTGGTCCAAAATATTGCGAGCCGGGACCCAACATCTCTCCTCCGCACCATACCCCTCCCAATCTACAAGGTACTGGAATCCACGTCCTCTATGCCTGCATTCTAACAATCTCCTAACTGTGAACGCTGGAGAGCCCTCAATGAGACGGGGGGGAGGGGGGGGGGATTGGAACAGAAGGATTAAGAGAGCTACGAAAAACAGGTTTAATTCGGGATACATGAAATACTGGATAGACACAACGAAGGGAAGTTGGGAGCCTGAGACGTACCGCCGCCGGACTGAGGACCTTGACAATAGGGTATGGCCCAATGAACCGCGGAGCCAGTTTACGGGCTGGCACCTTAAGTGGCAGGTCCTTTGTGGAAAGCCATACCCTCTGCCCACAAATGTACCTAGGAGCCGGAGTCCGACAACGGTTAGCGGAGGTTCTGACACGTCTTTCAGCCTGAAGGAGGGCTTCTCTAGCCCTTTGCCAGGTGTGACGGCACCTTTGGATAAGAGCCTGGACAGAGGGAACCGCAGCCTCAGGCTCCTGTGAAGAAAAAAGAGGCGGCTGATAACCCATGCAACACTGAAATGGGGAGAGACCAGTAGAAGAATTGGGTAAAGAATTGTGGGCATATTCGGCCCAGGTAAGCTGCTGGCTCCAGGAGGAGGGGTTGTGAGAGACAGGACAACGAAGCATCTGCTCTAGGGCCTGTTTGGCCCGCTCGGACTGCCCGTTGGTCTGTGGATGAAAGCCTGACGACAGACTGGTGGAAGCACCAATCTGCCGGCAGAACTCCCTCCAGAAATTGGAGACGAACTGGGGTCCCCTGTCAGAGACCACATCCACCGGAAGGCCATGTATCCGGAAGACGTGGTCTACCACCACCAGTGCCGTCTCCTTAGCAGAGGGAAGCTTAGCTAGGGGTATAAAGTGGACCGCCTTAGAAAAGCGATCCACCACTGTAAGAACAACCGAATTACCATTAGAAAGGGGAAGGCCGGTTATAAAATCCAGAGATATGTGGGACCAAGGGCGGGTGGGGATGGGAAGGGGTTGAAGCAGACCAACAGTAGGTTTATTGGATGACTTATTCTGAGCACAGACCGAGCAGGCAGCAACAAACAGACTGACCTCTTTGGCCATGGAAGGCCACCAAAACCTTTGACGGATAGATGCCAATGTCCTCCTCACTCCTGGGTGGCAAGTGAGTTTAGATGAGGGGCTCCACTGTAGGACAGATGAACGAAGCAATTTGGGAACAAACAACAGATTCGCTGGGCATCCCTCAGGCACCTTAGCTCCCTGAAGAGCCTCTCTGACCTGTGATTCAATGTCCCAGACAACAGCCGCCACCACCCGCCCAGGGTGGATAATAGGCTTGGGTGTGAGGCTGTCCCCTGGGCCATCGAATTGCCGGGAAAGAGCATCTGGCTTTACATTTTTGGAACCAGGACGGTAAGACAAAATAAAATTAAAGCGCCCAAAAAATAATGCCCAGCGAGCCTGCCGTGAGTTTAATCTCTTGGCTGAACGAACATATTCAAGATTCTTATGATCTGTCTAGACCAAGAATGGCTCTGAAGTCCCCTCCAGCCAATGGCGCCACTCATCCAAAGCCAACTTAACCGCCAATAACTCCCTGTTACCTATATCATAGTTCCGTTCAGCTGGGGATAGACGATGGGAGAAGTAGGCACAAGGGTGTACCTTGCCATCTGCTAGGGACCGCTGTGAAAGGACCGCCCCAACCCCAACCTCCGAGGCATCCACCTCCACAATAAATTGCCTCTCAGGATCTGGGAAAGAAAGAACAGGAGCAGAAGAGAAGCATGTCTTAAGCCTTTCAAAAGCAGCCTGAGCCTGAGAAGACCACTGAAAGGGAGTTTTTGTGGAGGTGAGTGCAGTCAAGGATGCAGCAATTTGACTATAGTTGCGGACAAAACGACAATAAAAATTTGAAAAGCCTAAGAAACGCTGCAGAGCCTTGCGAGAATCAGGAGTTGGCCAGTTGGAGACGGCCCTTACCTTGGCTGGATCTACACGGATACCCTCTGCAGAGACAATGAACCCCAGGAACGGAACCGACCTAGTATGGAACAAGCACTTCTCAGCCTTGATGTACAGCTGATTCTCTAGCAGCCGTTGCAACACCTGTCTGACGTGCTGAATGTGCTCCTGGAGAGAATGGGAAAAGATCAAAATATCGTCTAGATATACAAATACAAACTTGTTCACCATATCTCTCAGCACATCATTGACCAGGGTCTGGAAGACAGCCGGGGCATTGGTTAACCCAAAGGGCATTACCCGGTACTCAAAGTGCCCAGTGGGAGTGTTGAAGGCTGTCTTCCACTCGTCCCCCTCACGTATGCGGACCAGGTGGTAAGCGTTGCGGAGGTCTAACTTCGTGAAGAATCCTGCACCCTGCAACAACTCAAAGGCTGAAGACATTAAAGGTAGGGGGTATCTGTTTTTAATTGTAATATCATTCAGCCCTCGATAATCGATGCAGGGTCGCAGGGACCCATCCTTCTTCTCCACGAAGAAAAACCCCGCACCCACTGGGGAGGGGAAGGATCGGACGAGGCCGACTGCCAGAGAGTCGCTGATGTACTTGTCCATAGCTACACGCTCAGGACCAGAGAGGGAGTACAACCTGCCCAGAGGAGGAGAAGTTCCTGGGAGCAGATTGATGGCACAATCATAAGGTTGGTGCGGTGGGAGAGATATGGCCCGGGATTTGCTAAAGACCAGACGAAGATCATGGTAGATCACTGGAACACCCGACAGGTCAGCTGCCTCCACCTGAGAAACAGAAAGCACAGAGCCAGGAGACAAGGCAGCACCCAAACAATGTTTAAGACAAAAAGGACTCCAGGACAGGACAGAATTTTTGGCCCATTCAATATGAGGATTGTGTTTTATCAGCCAGGGGTGTCTTAACACAATGGAATTACAGGGGGACTCTAGCAGATAAAACACAATCTCCTCACGGTAGTTGCCAGAAATAATGAGACTTACTGGGACAGTAGTGAGAGAAATGAGGGCAAGATGTGCTCCATTTAGGGCTCGAGCAGTCAAGGGAGTCTGTAGAGGAGTTGTAGGAAGCCCCCATTTTGCAGCCAGAGCAGAGTCCATGAAATTCCCCTCTGCTCCAGAGTCGACCAAGACAGCACATGGGTGATAGAAGTTACCCCACTGAACAGTGGCAGGTAAGAGAGTGCGTGCTAAGGGGGGATCATTGACAGGAGTTACGCTCACCAATACCCCCCTGGCTACTGGCGAGCATTGCCTTTTACCGGACATGTTGAAGCAAAATGGCCAGATCCGCCACAGTAAAGGCATAGCCTATTGGTTATGCGGCGCTTCCTCTCCTCCGCTGAGAGTCGGGTACGGCCAATCTGCATGGGCTCAGACTCTTGGAAAGTATCAAGACTGGTGGGGGAAAGAGGATCTTGGGACCCTCCTTGTTTCCAAGTAAAACGAGCCATACGGTTGCGCTGACGTAGTGCCAAACGATTATCCACCCTGATGGCCAGGTCCACCAGACCATCAAATTCAGTAGGGAGCTCTTGAGCTGCTATCTCGTCTTGGATTTCATCTCTGAGTCCATGCAAAAATTGGTCCCATTGTGCTGCTGCATTCCATCCACATGAGGCTGCCAGAGTTCGAAACTGGATGGAATAATCAGAAACAGAGCGATCCCCCTGTCGAAGTGAAACCAAAAGTCTTGCTGCCTCACGCCCATGAACAGAGCGGTCAAAAACTTTGATCATCTCTTTTTCAAAATCATTAAAGTTAAAACAGTAATTAAATTTGGCTTGCCATACTGTGGTTCCCCACTCACGAGCCCGGCCAGTCAGAAGGGTGATCACGTAGGCTACCTTGGCTTCTTCAGAAGAAAATGTGGCTGGTTGGAGGGAGAATACCACTGAGCACTGGGTCAGGAAGGCTCGACAGACAGAAGGGTCTCCATCATAGTGAGGTGGGGGGTTCGCTCTGGGCTCTGGGGAACGATGGACAGGAAGGAGAGTTGAGTGGGCTGACATCTGCTCAGTATTGAGCTGCAGAAGCTGAGCGGTTAGGTCTTCGATCTGGGAGCCCATCATTTCCAAGACCCGGTTAGATGAGGTGAGCTGACTTTCATGGCGACCTAATAGAGCTCCCTGCTGGGCCAGGGCTGCTCTCACAGTATCTTCATCTGCTGGGTCCATATTGGCCAGATTGTTCTGTCAAGGCCAATAAACAGAAAAAAACCCAAATGCAGGTGAAGACAATGATTTATTGTGGAAGGCAAAAATTCTAACAGATCAGTTCATTAGCCAGAATGCAAAATTAAAAAACGAATCTTCTAAAGGCAATGTCTCAGTCTCAAGGGAAAAATGCACAAAAACCTCAGTTCGTCAAATGGGAAAAAAATGCTATTCAGCAAGCAGTCCTCTCAGCCTGATCAAGAAAGAACAAAAAAATATTATAGTCCAAAAAAATGAACAACGAAAAATGACAAAAAAATACTTGCAGACTTTGATGGAGGGGAAGAGAATGCCTAGAAATAACCAGGAACAAAAAATAGACTGGCCAGTAGAAACAGAGGCAGGTGTAATTGTCAGAACCACGCCAGTGTCCAGGACATCAAAAACTCAGGCAGCACAAGAGCAAAAACTTCGAGCAAGCCAGGGACTACACAGAAAGGCTGGGAAGGTAGGGAGAGAGTCCTGGAGTCAAACAGAAAAAGGTTAACTAAAAACATTAAGTTTACCTATAGTTGATGTTGCAGGGTCAGAAGCAAACAACAATCTGGCACTGAAAAGCAGAAACCCAGAGAATAAATAGGGGAGCTAATGAGGAGAAAATAAGCAAAGACAGGTGAAGCAAATCAACTAAAATTATGAGAACGAGGAGGTGGAGAGAAACAATCAGGAGCACAAACAAAGGAACATGTGGCTAATACAAACAGAACAGATAGAGCCAGCCGATCAGCCAGGAGTCCTGACAGCTTACATGCTACACGAACCACTTCTAAACTTCAGTTGAAACGATTGTAATTTGACAAAGCTAAGTTTGTTCATACTGTTTGTTCAAATAGTTTTGACAACTGAAGTAGGATTATTTGGCACATGTGAATTTCAGAGTACATATTGCTGTGTGAGTATCAGCAACATTAGCAATATAGAGAGCTCTGGTGCGAACATAAGAGCAGAGCTAATCATTACTCACAGGTTTTCCAAATAAGGTAATGTCACATCCGTCTGTGACCACCTGAGGGCGCTGTAGTGCACTAGGACTTGTAGGCACTGCAGCGTCCTAGGAAAGAACTACATTTTCATACATGCCCCGCGCACACACCGGAACACCTACACTGACCTGTCATCACATCTGTTTTGTGTTGCTGTTGATTATCTGGACTATTTATACAACCATTTCACCACAGTTTGTCATTGCGTCGTTTGTCTACATTGTCTTCCTTGTCCGAGTTTCGAGTAAGTCTAAGAGTCCTAGTTTGTTATTCTGATCTTGTTCTTGTATTTTCCATTAGTCTAGTTTGTGTGTTATTGTCTCGTCTGTTGTCTAATTAGGTTTAGTTGTTTGAGTTTGTTTTTCCTGAGCCTCGTCTCTGATTTAGTTTCTGGTTTTGTCATTTGTTTGTTACTTTGTATTTTGATCACCTCGTTGTTTCACTGTAAATAAATATCTGCACTTGGATCCGCACCTTTTTGTTTTTGTTCCTGTTTTGATCACGCTAACGTGACAGGTAAAACAGAGCTTTTCATCCTATAGTGGTAATTACTGGTTTTCTAAATAAGATTGTAACACCAATTCTTTGGAATTTTTGTACTTGCCTAATGGTTATTGCACACTGAATCTGAAATTTTCATCTGTAATTTTCACATGCTAAAAAAAATAAATTCGACCTCACGTTGTGTCAATTGTATTGTTTTTTGTCTGTCATAACATTTTTGTCTTTCATAAAATAAATCGAACCGTGTTTATTTTTATCTGCTATTTTCGCATCTGAAAAAGCACTTTAAGGGGTGTTTCAACAGTTCAAAGCCACCACACATGTGAAAAGCCAAATACAGAATGGCATCATTTGAGCTTCAGATAACTTTAAAACAAACACAGTGCATAAAATAAAGACAAAATGTGGCAGACGGTTGAGAATTCTCAACCACTTTAGCCACATAAGCCACATAATTTTAAGGTAGATATCATAAAACCATTTATTAAACATTCCAATTCATTATATGGCACCTTTACCAGCTACAACAAGTAAAATTATTTGCAAATTATGAAATAGCTTGTGGATAGTGGATTTGGTGCTTTAAGTAGTCAGGAATCATAATACTGATTTTGAAGACACTGGAAACAATAGTTTTGAGAATATAGTTGAGATTGTGAATATGAGCCAGATACTGCTTATGTTTTGGTCGTGTATGATGAGATGATTTATCATTCATTTATTCATTAATTCATTCATTCATTTATTTTGTTTTCGGATTAGTCCCTTTATTACCTGGGGTTGCCACAGTGGAATGAACCGCCATAATTTATTATTATTACCTAATTTTTTAAAATGTTCTACTGAAGGAAAAAAATACACTGTAAAAAACACTGGCCTCCACACAACAGATTTGTGTTGGGATAACATGAAGGAATTAAGTTAACTGGTATGTTTTTACAAATTTAAGTAGACTGAACATAAAACAATAAAGTCCCCCCCACCCCACAAAAAAAAAAAAGTTTGAGAATTTTGTTATTCCAGCTCAATTTAAATAATAGAAGTTTATATGATATTGGAAAAAAAAATCAGAAATTGCGATATTTTGTTTTTCTGCGATATGCAGATGGCTGAAGAACTACAAATCTGCCACTTTAAAGAACTACATATCCAGTCATGCACTGCTCACACGCACCTGTTCTTCATTTGGTTGATTATACACACAGCTGGGAGCTGCTCATGAACTGATTAGATGGACTTTATAAACAGCACAACCACACACTTCAGTCCTTAATCTTGTTTATCTGTTACTTTGAATATTACGACAAGTTTCTCTTGCCTTGCTTTGCCGTGTTTTGACCCTTGCCTTGTTTGTTCACGTCGCCTGCTGCCTGTCTGTACTGACCATTCACCTATGTAATGACCACAACTTTAGATTGCCCTTATACATCTGTATGTTCCTGTGTTAACTGTTGCTTGCCTGACAATTCACCTGATAAACCCTGCATTTGGGTCCCATTCGCATTACAATTTAAATAGTTCAATTTGGAAAGAACTTATCATTTTTATTGATTGGGATGATCTTGTAGGCCAGATAATGTGCATAAATTTGGTTGTATTATAAATATTTTTTTTTTTGGTGAGTCTAACTCAATAAAATCAAATATAAGCAAATAAAACTGCATAGTCTTCATTATAGGAAAACTAATTGAAACATATTTTCATAGTTATCATTTCTTGTACACAAATTATTTAAAGGTATTTCACTCTATTAAACTTCAACAATATTTCTGGTCAGCTATAATTCCACTCAATTTTCCAGAGGGATAAATAAACTAAAGCTGAACTTGACATTGCAGATTCTGCAATGTGACTATTGTGAATGATCATATTGTGACATCAATGCTGAAATGATATATTGTGCAGCCCTAGTTTGTACAAACAGCAAATGTCAATTTTAAAGTGGATTTACTTGGAGATTCTACTTGGAGGTTGAGATCTGAGAACATTAACAGCAGCTTTTCCGTCCTTTCTCAATAATAAATTGATTAATTAAAATGTAATTACATTTTATTTGTGAACGGATAATGTAGTATACTTATTCATTTATCCTCCTTCATTTCATTTTTAGGTTGGGCTTAGTTCTCCATATTAGTCGACCGACTGAGGCATGTGGCAGAAATGGATGTACACGAAGCCCACAGATGGATGAATGGAGTCAGGGATAGACTTCTATAGATAGAAGTCGTGCCCATTTGTGCTAAGCCATTTTGAAGCCATCAGACTAAATAAATGATGGTTTGGTGACAAAAGAGTGCGGGGCTGATAGAGATTTCAGCTGAAAATCCACAGCTCTTTTGAAGACGAGAGAGTGAGAAAGTGAAGATAACTACATGCATCTTCATCAACATGGTTTAATCAACAGCTTCCTCAGGATGTCATTTTATCCACATCTCCCTAAAGCTGATTTGAAAGCGGATATGAAGGACTCTTCTCGCATTACTCAACTCCGAGCAAACAAACAACTTTAATCGTTACTTCTGTTTATTGCGATCTCAAACGGATTTTGAATTCCACAGTGGCAAAACACTGCAAAGTCCAATAATCTAGTGGCTCTGACTCATAACAGGAGAGGACTGGAGAACGTCAGAACAGAAAAGTCTTTACTTGGAAGGCAGCTCTGAATATGAATGCTCTCTGATCCGCTGTGAAGATTTGAGTTTGTCAGAACACTGATTCATCATCAGTGGTGGAACAAAACAGGCAAGTTTATGTACCAAAGAATTGTTTAGAGTGAATATTTCCTACTCATTCAAAGGTTTTTTATCTGTATTTGGATACAGTTTTTCACTGTCACTAAGAATAAACTGAGAAGAGAATTAATGAATTAAAACAGTGGCCGTCTCTCAATTCCAAGAATGCAGAGAACAGACTTGCACTCTTGTGAAGACCGGTCTTGCCAGGTTAAGTCGAAAGAATGAACTCGGGAGACCACAAGGACAGAGAACAGAGAAGTTTTTCCCTGGTTCTTCCTGATGGTCACATGACCCTCGTGCATCTTTAACCAAAAATGACCTAAACATTACACCATTAATTATACACCACTTTACTAATTAATGCATTTTCACTTTTGGTAAATTATTGCTCAGTCTTTTCATTGCATGGTTTTTGCTTTTGGAATAAAAAAAAAAAAGTAAAAATAAAAGCTCAACCTAGAATCTTTAGCTATAGACTCTTCAATCTGTTTGCGAAATTAATATAATGTTTTAAACACTCCAGGAGGACGCATACAAATCACTGGTCCCTTTATTAAAAATTGTTTAATTCTCCATTTTTGAAGCTGCTAGTTTACAAAACATAGTGCTGTTTTAAAATGTCCAAATCATTAAGATAGTTATTAAGCAGAAGAAATCAGGCTTTACTTTTCTGTTTTATTGTTTGTATTTAATAAGTAATAAAATCATTGGCAATGGCAATACTGCACTATTCAGAGCAAGATAGTGTCAGGGTTGGGGAGGGGAAATGGGGAAAAAGGGGCGAGGACTCAAATGCAGGGAAATGGGATTTTATTAAATAATAAAAATAAAATAAAATGCAAAATAAACTACCCCGAGGGGGAAAACATTAACAAAACAAATACATTCACATACAAACAGGACTGGGCAGACTGGCAAGGATTAGGACTGGAAACACAACAGGACTAGACTTCAAACGACGAAATGTGATGACGAACTGGCACAGGACAGCAAAAGTGAGGGGTATATAAACTGTAGAAAATTAACAAAAAACAGATGAACATAATTAACTAATAATGGGTTAACAAGGAGGGTGGGACTAGACAAGACAATAGACGGGAGAGCGCATGACACAGAGAGACAACACAAGCCATGCGCTCACATGACAAGAACATGCGGCCAATGAGAGAACTCAACCGCATGTTCATGACAAGACGGGCACAACACTGAAGCACACGACAAAAAGCACGTGACCACAATGTAAACATCGGGCCACGTGCTTTGACAAAAGACGCAAGACATGAGCACACGATAGATGAACACCTTACCGTGCGCTCACACATAAGCAATGCGCATGCTTCATCTCAGCGCCAACCACCTGAAACCACTCAGACGGAGGCGCCGAGAATAAAGCAGCGCGCTGCTGACAGAACAAACACAAACACTAGTACAAGAGCGCGCGCGTCTGACGGATGCAGTGCGTGCGCGGCCACATCAAGCGGCAGCGCGCACACTCTGCGTACACCCTTGACGGCGCGCGCGCACAGAGACAGAAACAGGACCGGACATGGGTAGTGTCAGAGCTCTGCTACCAAAACAAGAATTTACAAAGACCAGAGTGGCAGAACCCTGACACTAGCCCACCCCCCCCCCCCCCACCCCCAAAAGGGACGCCACCTGGCGTCCCTAAAGGGTACATCCAACAAGGTACAAGACAGACAAGAAACACTACAAGACAACAAAACAGGCAACATCAGACACAAGACAGGGAGGTGAACAGGCAAGACGACATGAAGGGGGGGAGGGAGGGAAGCCAAGCCAGACCCAAAACGACAAACAAGGGAGGGATGGGAGGGCAAGACAAGGGAGGATCAGTCCAGGGTGGGACCGGAGGAACTGTCCAGGGTGGGTTCAGCGGGTCGGGAGCCCTAGCAGGGAACCAGGGTGGAGCCGGAGGGTCCGTCCAGGGTGGAGGAAAGGAACACCAGGGAGGAGCAGGAGGGACGACCCAGGGAGGGTCTATGAGGGTAAACAAGACCAGAGGTCTGTGGGGGGCTGGCAGGGCAAGGAGCCGGGCTGGGGCCAGCTGGGCAAGACGTCTGGGTGGTGCCGGCAGGGCAAGGAGCCGGGCTGGAGCCGACAGGGCAAGACGTCTGGTTGGGGCCGGCAGGGAAAAGAGCTGGGCTGGGGCCAGCAGGGCAAGACGTCTGGTTGGGGCCGGCAGGGCAAGGAGCCGGGCTGGGGCTGGCAGGGCTAGACGTCTGGTAGGTGCCTGCAGGGCAAGGAGCCGGGCTGGGGCCGGCAGGGCTAGACGTCTGGTAGGTGCCTGCAGGGCAAGGAGCCGGGCTGAAGCCGGCAGGGCAAGACGTCTGGGTGGTGCCGGCAGGGCAAGGAGCCAGGCTGGGGCCAGCAGGGCAAGCCGTCTGGTTGGGGCGGGCAGGGCAAGACGTCTGGTTGGGGCGGGCAGGGCTAAACGTCTGGTAGGTGCCGGCAGGGCAAAGGGCCGGGCTGGGGCCGGCTGGGCAAGGGACCGGGCTGGGACCGGCTGGGCTAGACGTCTGGGTGGTGCCGGCAGGGCAAGACGTCTGGGTGGTGCCGGCAGGGCAAGACGTCTGGGTGGTGCCGGCAGGGCAAGACGTCTGGGTGGTGCCGGCAGGGCAAGACGTCTGGGTGGTGCCGGCAGGGCAAGACGTCTGGGTGGTGCCGGCAGGGCAAGGAGCCGGACTGGGACCGGCACTGAGGGGCGCTCAGGGGCTGGAGCCGACACTGGAGGGCGCTCAGGGGCTGGAGCCGACACTGGAGGGCGCTCAGGGGCTGGAGCCGACACTGGAGGGCGCTCAGGGGCTGGAGCCGACACTGGAGGGCGCTCAGGGGCTGGAGCCGACACTGGAGGGCACTCAGGGGCTGGAGCCGACACTGGAGGGCGCTCAGGGGCTGGAGCAACCCTCGCAGAAGAGGCCTTTCTCTTCCGCCTCCGCATTTGGGTGCGGGTTAACCCTTGGGGGCTGGACATGGACCAGGAGGTGGTGCTGGTGGTGGTGAGAGGGGTCCATTCCCCCTCCAGGATCTCCCTCTCCTGCCTCAGACAGGAATAGTCCACCACTTCCCAATACGTCCATGTCCCGATATCACCCAGCTCCTCCCAATAGAATGGCTCATCCAATCCAGCCAGAAAGATGTGGATGAGGGTGATCTCACTGAATCCAAGCCCCCGGACTGCCTCGAGAAGATCTTCTGCGTAGATGCCGAAGGGGCGATGGTTCTGCCGGTGAGACAGTCCTCTGGCTGGGGGTTGGTCGATGGGTCCTTCTTGCTGGGAGCGAGCTGGGCGCAGAAATAGTCCCATTTCCGCTGAGTCCTCTTTTTGGCCAGTTCGTACTGTCAGGGTTGGTGAGGGGAAATGGGGAAAAAGGGGCGAGGACTCAAATGCAGGGAAATGGGATTTTATTAAATAATAAAAATAAAATAAAATGCAAAATAAACTACCCCGAGGGGGAAAACATTAACAAAACAAATACATTCACATACAAACAGGACTGGGCAGACTGGCAAGGATGAGGACTGGAAACACAACAGGACTAGACTTCAAACGACGAAATGTGATGACGAACTGGCACAGGACAGCAAAAGTGAGGGGTATATAAACTGTAGGAAATTAACAAAAAACAGATGAACATAATTAACTAATAATGGGTTAACAAGGAGGGTGGGACTAGACAATAGACGGGAGAGCGCATGACACAGAGAGACAACACAAGCCATGCGCTCACATGACAAGAACATGCGGCCAATGAGAGAACTCAACCGCATGTTCATGACAAGACGGGCACAACACTGAAGCACACGACAAAAAGCAAGTGACCACAATGTAAACATCGGGCCACGTGCTTTGACAAAAGACGCAAGACACGAGCACACGATAGATGAACACCTTACCGTGCGCTCACACATAAGCAACGCGCATGCTTCATCTCAGCGTCAACCAAAACTGAAACCAACTAGACGGAGGCGCCGAGAATAAAGCAGCGCGCTGCTGACAGAACAAACACAAACACTAGTACAAGAGCGCGCGCGTCTGACGGACGCAGTGCGTGCGCAGCCACATCAAGCGGCAGCGCGCACACTCTGCGTACACCCTTGACGGCGCGCGCGCACACAGAGACAGAAACAGGACCGGACATGGGTAGTGTCAGAGCTCTGCTACCAAAACAAGAATTTACAAAGACCAGAGTGGCAGAACCCTGACAGATAGGGCCCAAAAATTATTCTCCTTAGGGACCGCAAATGTACATGGCCAGCCCTACCAAAGCTTATTGGCATTCCTTTAAAGCAGAAACATTTTAATAAAACTACAGCGCTTCATACCAAATTTGTTTTTATTTATTATGGTGTTCAGTCAATAAATACCAATACCATTTTTGGGCCCAGCCCTACATTGAACAGTACAGTAAGTCTGTTACCCCACAATTACAAATTTCTATATTATAAATGGAACAAACTGTGGTATATATTTGAATCACACTGAACTCTGTATTTTAAAACAGAGAAATGGTCAGGCAGCGTCAGCATTCCTATTATAGACTTTGTCTGTCATGAGTCTGATGCACTTTAGCTCAACAATTTTGGCTGGCAGAGCTATGATAAAAACAAATGCTACTGGCTATTTTTTAAGCTCAAAGGAGCTACTTGATATGTCCTGCCCCGTCTTCATGATTCAGCTGAAACTGTCACACATCAGACAAAGCTGCGCATTCCAGTGCACTTCAGGGGACCTTTCAGTTCTACTCATTGTCCGGAATTGCATTCACTTCATTTGAGTTATTTTTTCCTGTAGACTCTTTTTGGGAGGGATAAGTTGCCTTATAATTAAAAAAAAATTAAAAATAGATTTACAATCATATAAGAGCAATTTTAAAGTTATGGATGTGACATTTGCAGTAAAAACTCAAAACATAAATTAGTTTGGGTTGACATTATATTGAAACATCTGTTTATATTTTCCTGAACAACTAACCACAATTGTTCCTAAACAATTAACCACAGAGGTATGGGATCAGAAAAATATCAATCTGTAAACATTTTTTAGTTTTTAAATGAGTAAAATAAACATGTGCTGAGGATGTGAGTTTACAGTGTAAAACATACTTTGTAGAAATTCTGTGAATTAAACCACACAACCCAACAGAAACAATGCTAATCAAAAGGAGCTCACTATAGAGCTAAAATGATTGATTTTATTTCATTTGACATTTTTGCATTTATGAGGAAAACGCTTCATTTTGGATGTGACACCTCTCCGTTATGCATGTGACAGATGTGAAATTGTCACTTGTGTGACTTTGGTTAATCAAATATAATTGTTTGAAAATATTGACAAAGGCATTTTTAAGTATTTTTACAGTACTACAAAATACAAGTCTACACAAAAAACCTTTATCTAACTGTTATTTTGATGGATACTTTTTTATGCCTAGGTTAAAATTTAAATGGAATTGCTCATAACTGTATACAATTTCAGAAATACCTGTTTACTTGTTAAGTTCTTGAATGTATCAACATTTTTTTTTACTATTTGGTTTAATGATTTCTTTTAAAGGACTATCTCAAGAAGATTCACTTTATGCCTCTGTAAGATCTTGACTTGAATTAAATCTGAAATGAATCTCTCTTGTAATGCTGCCTAGCCAATCAAATTTGAAGAACAAAACTAGCTGTATAAATATTATTGTTATTCTTTATTTATTTCTTTATTTTTCTGCTACCGCAGAATAAACCACCAACTTATTCAGCATATGTTTTACGCAGCGGATGTCCTTTTAGCTGCAACCCAGTACTGGGAAACACCCATACACTCTCATTTACACACATACGGTGCATCCAGAAAGTATCCATAGCGCTTTCAGAAGTTAATTTATTTCCTCAAAATTCTACACACAATATCCCATAATGACAATGTAAAAAAAGATTTTTTGAAGTTGTTGCAAATTTAATAAGTATTGACAGCCTTTGCCGTGAAGCTCTAAATTGAGCTCAGGTACATTTGTTTCCACTGATCATTCATTTTTCAGCAACTTAATTGGAGTTCACCTGAGGTAAATTCAGTTGATTGGGCATGATTTGAAAAGGCATAGGCATACACCTCTCTATATAAGGTCCCAGTGTTGACAATGCATGTCAAAGCACAAACAAAGCATGAAGACAAAGGAATTGTCTGTAGACCTCCAAGACAGGATTGTGTCAAGGCTGGGGAAGGTTACAGAAAAATTTCTGCTGTTGAAAGTTCCAATGAGCACAGTGGCCTCCATCATCCGTTAGTAGAAGATGTTTGGAACCACCAGGCCTCTTCATAGAGCTGGCCGGCCATCTAAGCTGAGTAATCGGGGGTGAAGGGTCTAAAGGCTGATTTATACTGCGTCAAGAGCACACGGTTTTGTTTTGTGTTTACCCAATGGTTAAAATTGTTGGACTTCCGCATCTTCCTGCCTCAAAATGAGTGAGTTTGAACCACTTGTACATTAAGGAAGTGATCAGAAAAAAACACACCAGCGAAGCAACTCGACACAGAAGAACATGAACACCTCACTGCCAACTATTGTTTCAGAAGCGTTATTGCATGTTTCTCATGCGCGGGAGAGCAGAAGCGGCGAGCAGGCATTTGCCTTTTGCGTCTGCACCTCAACATGCAGCTAGGCACAAATCAATATATTCCTGTCTATTCTATCTAGTTACCTACCTGTCTATATATATATATATATATATTTTTTTTTTTTACTTTTAATCTGCACCACGGCCCGCGGCAACTTCCTCCTATGCTGTTTCCTGCAAGTCTTTATTTTACAAATTATAAAGAATGTATGCTTCTGAAGCTCTATGAGGTGTGTCATACATGTATTTTAAGATGCACTCGGTGAGAAAACAATGGCATGAGATATAATGACACTGTGTTTTTGATTGTCAGCATGATGTAGGCTTAGTTACAATATTATTTATACAATATGGTTATAATGATATTTATACATGACAGTTATACATTCAACTAGTATGCAACTTAAGTAACTTTTTTTTACAGTTTTGTAGTTCGAGCCCAAACAAATATTTGTTGCATTTTTTAATTGTTCAAGTTCATTTGATTGACAATGTAAAATCTTTTAGCGATGTTTGATGTTTCATTGTTGAGTTAAAAAAAAAATTTAAGGGTCTCTGACACATCTGACATATTTATCTTTATTTTATTAATTCACATTAATTGTGTGCATCAGCAGACAGTTTTTTTTAAGTTCATTATTTAATAAAGGCTTCCTCAAAACACACAGGCACTCACAAGATGGACTTCTAGTGTGGATTATAATTTTATTATAATAATAAATACAATTTTTAAAGTTTTTAATTTGTGAACTCTCGTTATTTCCTATTTAATGGCTTTTGTGCTTTTATAGAGTGGGAGTTGGTAAACATATTCAAGGGCGTGCACAGACGGGGAGCATTTTAACTTAAACACTAAAAACTGAACTACACTGTTCCAGTTACTATGACCATTTATGTGAAGCTGCTTTGACACAATCTACATTGTAAAAGCGCTATACAAATAAAGCTGAATTGAATTGAAAAATTGAATTGAATTTTGATTGATGTAGTGGGCCGCTCTGTCCCAAAATGCCAGGGCCAATTTTTTGGTCCCCGTCCAGCCCTTCCAGATGTGGAAGAAGCGTCAAGCGCAAGTGATTTACATGTTAAGTCAATGCAAAGGAGCAAATAGACATCCTGTGGCGCGATACGTGCAAATTGAGCATTTTGCGCGTTTTGATGTGCTTAATGCTCGAAAATTAACAAAGACAAGTGTGCCAAGTTTGAGGCATTGGCTGTTTCTCAATATGCATTCTTCAGCGGTCTTGCGTCCTCGTGTTCTCGTGAAACGTCATCATCAGCTGCCTAAGTTCAGTTCCAATACTCAAGACCGCAAGTACGGAGGATGCGTGAAACTTCCCGGATGTGTTCTTGATATCGAGGACGCACTGATGCTGACTTGAGCACCGAACTCGCTCTGGAAGTCCCAGAAGTCATTGCGACTAGAGGTGGGAAGCGCTGCATTTTATTTAGATTTATTATTAAAGTTTAGAGATATCACTTATTTACCTCAGGAGTTTCCCTAAATGAAACGGTGAAAGTAAACATTAACATGAATATCTTAATAAAGGAATAAACACATTTGTTTGCTGAAATTCGTATTAAAATCTGTTTTATTTATATTGTGCAGAGTATATTTCTAATGTTTTATGCAAAGTATATATTTTGAAGAGGGGAAAAACAATAAATCGTTGTATGAGTGCTGTAATGTTTAAATAATTTCCATTTAAAACACGTGAAGGTCACATGACCATCAGGAAGAACGCAGCATCCCATTTCTCAAAGGACGCGTTCTCTGCCCTCGCGGTCTCCTGAGTTCGTTCTTCCGAGGACACCTGGCAAGACCGGTCTCCACAAGAACGCAATTAAGTCTGTTCTCTGCGTTCTTGGAATTGAGAAACAGCCATCATATTCAAAAAGACTTGAGGCTGTAATTGCTGCCAAAGGTGCATCAACAAAGTACTGAGCAAAGCCTGTGAATACTTATGTACATGTGATTTTTTAACAAAATTTTATTTTTAATTAATGAGGAAATAAATCAATTAAATCCATCTTGGAATAAGGCTGTAACATAAAAAATGTGGAAAAAGTGAAGCGCTATGAATACTTTCCAGATGCACTGTACATTATGGCTGTGGGGGAGAGAGCGTGGCCGAACACCCAGAAAGTTGGGAGAGCGAGTGGAAACACCGGCGGCTGGTCAGTAGCCCAATCAGAAATAATTAATAACACCTGTTTTCTCTAGTAATTGGGCCGGAGAGACACCTTCATAAAGGAGCGAGTAAGACCAATCGGGAGACGAGAGCTGAGCGACAACCAGCACAATGGGAGCTGTCGCTAAAACATTGAAAATAATAATTACAATTGTCACTTCCCTTAATGCCGACCCTGTCTTCTTTTTCCCACAACAAAGAACCTTTCTACAATGGCCAATTTAGTTTATTTAATTCACCTATAGCACATGTCTTTGGACTGTGGGGGAAACCAGAGAACCCAGAGGAAACCCACACAAACACAGGGAGAACATGCAAACTCCACAAAGAAATGCCAACTGGTCCAGCCGGGACTCAAACCAGCGATCTTTTTGCTGTGAGGCAACAGTGCTAAACAATGCGTGACCATGTAGCCCCTTACTTTCAAATTTCAAACACATTTTTACACATTATATATTTAATCGAATTAATTTTTTTAGGGCTAGTGATAAAAGTTTTAACATAACTTTGATCAAATAAAGAATTAATTTGATGTATTTAATTTATTACATTTAAAAAAAAAAAGTCAAATGGTGCATTTATGTTCTGTGATCAACTCTGATTAATTAAAAATATAAAAAACAGCTCCAGCCACATTTGCCAAGAGACAAGTTCAATAGGTCAAACATACTACAGCTCTTGGCTACTCAGAAGGTCATCACAAAAACGTCCTTGAGATCTATTTTCATGAGAGATGTGATTTGGGAATCCAGTATTTATGCTTGTAATAAGGCAAAACGTTCTCCAATGGGAATATGCACACTGCCATGTCACAAAAAAGGACACACTCTCAGATGCGAATGGATTTTAAAAGTAAGTGGTTTGTCTTGTGTGTTCTCTTGTAGAGGTGCGGGTCCAGCTTTTTGGCCTGACACAGTCCCAGATGCTCTCATGTCTTATTCATGTAACATTTGGTTCTTGAATGATGCTTGACTTCAGTGTTTTATAGCAGCCTCTACATTGCGACATCACTTTTTAATCTTACAGGGTGTTTTTGAATCCACAAAACATGAGCAGTCTGGAAAACTTTCTCTAAAACATCTGGAACCTCGGGGTCATGGATTGAAGTATTTCTTTTCAGAGGTTTTCTTGAACTCCATTTCATCTCCCCTCCTTCAAGACTCATATTTCTTTTTGGTCTTTATCTTTCTTAAAAGGACACGAAACCAAACACTTGAATTATATATATATATACACAGACAGGTGTATTGGGATCCAGCATGAACTTGAACTGCTAAGAGTCTGTTGTTCATGCTAAGAGTGCTGCAGGTCGTGGGTCAGTAAATATACAGCATTCGTGACATTTGGAATTGCTACACCTACCGTATTTCCATCACTCTAGCTGGAAGGAATGGAAAATAGTGAAATCCTTTTTCACCCACCATGAAGTACACAGTGTTATTCACCTCGGAAATCCTAACAGCACAAATGGGCTTCATAGATTTATTTAAGCATTGCTTGATAACACATACACATGTCCATTCGCAGTGATAAAAAAAAGTGGGAATTACACATATTTATGAGGATCAAAATTGCCCGTGCAAACACACATAAAAGTGACATAAAAGTGAGTGAGGACGCATGACTCAACTGTCAGTTCAATAACACAGATCAAAGCAATATCTCTCTGCTTCAGGCTCAGCTATAAAATAAAGCAGAATTGAGGCATTTCTAAAACTGGACAAGTTTCCAGAAGTCAAAATACCAGCAGGTTTTATAAAACAAAGCTTCCTTTCGAAATGTAATCTTTTATTTTGCCCTCATTAATAAGCTTTGCACAAAGAAATTAGCTGAGGTGGAAAGAGAACTAAAAAATATAACTCGAGTAGAATAGAAGAACAGAATAGATCCATTATTGTCACTATACCAGTATAGTGAGATTCAAACACCTTTCAGTGCAATTACATATTGTGCAAAAACATCTGCAATACAGATGGAAATAAAGTGCATCAGGACAAAAAAAAATCCCTACAGACAAGACCTTCATGACTACATAAGGTGAGTGGTATAAAAAAAAGTCCCATCATCCAATTAGCGCAATTATTCATTCATTCATTTTCTTGTCGGCTTAGTCCCTTTATTAATCCGGGGTCGCCACAGTGGAATGAACCGCCAACTTATCCAGCAAGTTTTTACACAGCGGATGCCCTTTCAGCCGCAACCCATCTCTGGGAAAATTAGCACATTCCTAATTGTCAATTTGCAGTATCGGTACTTTTACTCCACTACTTTCCTTCAACCTGCACTCACTACTTTTACTTTTTGTCTATGTGGATTGACTGAGAAGTCTTGTGATTCCTGTCCAATTAAATCGTACATAGAAAGTAAATCGCATCATAATGAACCACCTCAAGACACAGGTGCTTTATAATTGCAGTAAACTGTTTGGAAGCGTTCAAAGTGTCCAAGAAGATGTCCAAAATCTTTACATGCAGACCCAGAGACTGTTTACTGTTTACTGTAGGATGTAACATGACGTCAGATTGATGTTGTACCCCAATGTCTTCGGGACGTTGCATTTTGTGAAATGAAAAAATGAAAATCAGGTTGATGTCAGAACTCAACGTCAGGCCAACATCAATGTCCAATGGCCAACCTAAAATTAACCAAATCTCAACGTCTAATGATGTTACAGCTTGACGTTGTGTAAATGTTACCACTTTGACATCGTGTCACCTTAGAATTATACGGTTCTGTCAGACATTTTTGTCAAAATTGAGTTATTGATGTATTCTTATTAAATGACAACTTATTTACATCATGGGATGGTTTTTTTTTAAGTTGTTTACATTTTAGGACTTTTTATTTAAAAAACAAATGTTACACACATACTGTTTGCTATGGAATGCAAAAACTTTAAAGCTCATTATCTCAAAATCATTCAGAATGCAGACAGAACCTTTTAATTCTAAGGTGACGTCTATCAGATGTTGGATTTTGGTTGCCATACCTGACGAATAAATGTCTGTATTTGACGTCAATATGATGTTGGTTTAGGATGTTGGCTCGATGTTGGATTTTGGTCACTTTCCAACACAACCTAAATCCTTAGACGTTAGCTAAACATTGAATTTTGCTCACCTGACATTACAACCTAAATCTAACCTAATATTAACGACTTATGACGTTGTGTGCCTGCAGGCCAATAACTAAATGCCCTACAGATTGTTAAGTTTACACACATCCACAAATTACATGTAAACGCTATTTACAACGTAATACTCACTACTCTAGAGAAATTTTGAAAGGTCTACTCATAATCTTCTTATACTTTGAGTAATATTTACAACAGGTATTTTTACTCTACTTGCACTAGATAAGTAGGCAATTACTTTTTAGCCAAGCAATAGTACTTTTACTTAAAGGGCCATGAAACCCCCTCATTTCAGCATGGTGTTTTCACACCTCTACTTTGGAAAAAGTCAGAAAAGTGGGCGTGTCCAACTCTGTTTAGGGAGGAGTGTTGGAGGAAGAAGGAGGAAGATGGTGTGGGAGTGTCTATTTGGGCACGCGCGAGTTTCAGAGTCAAAATACACACACACACACACACACACACACACCGGAGAAAGTGATGATGTTTAACCTACATGGACATCTGTAGTCGAATTATTTGCCAAATTATCAAATGGTGGACTTTAACTGCAGTTTGGCTCTTTCATTCAGGGCATTCATTCATGCCCCTCACGACAAACGAGATATTTGATTCGAGGAACTGCTCTAAGCGTGTATTTTTCATGCAATGTTTGATACCGCACGGCGAATAAGAGAAAAAAAACCTCAGCATTTCCCGGAAACTTAGATGCACACAGCAGGTAGTGTCAGAAAGCCGCGTGTGTTATTCCGGTCACTAAATGCGGTGGAAACCCTATACGAGGTTAAAGTTTGGTTGTGGTGCTAACATGTTTACACTCGGTGCAATAGTTAACTTAGTTCGATACGAACAAACTGAATAAACAAAGAGCACTGGTCGCTCACTTACCAAATCTGTAGAGATAGGACAATCACCAGCAACTAGAGCCGCGTCTTTATTAAGCGTTTGCAGATGAGAACAGCTCTCAGGTAAACAATAAACCTCCTTAGACACGTAAGTTATTGTTGTCGAGCGTCGCGTACACTGTAATCCACACGTGAGTCTGAGCTCTCACAGAGAGAAAATGAAAACGAAACTTAACTGCAGCAAACTATAAAGCAACACTTCACACTTGTTTTGCCAATACAACGTGGTGTGTCTGTCGTCTAAACACTGTGACAGTAATGAATATTAGTGAAGTTGCACAATAGAGCGCGCTGATTGGTTTGAACCAAGCCTTACTCATGCATTAATGCATCACACTGTAAGACGTAATAAGACACACTCTGGTACAGACGTCCAGTCTGCACGCTGGAATACAACGCTATTATGTCATGACCGTGACGCAGCTTCAAAAATTAGTTTCAAACCGGAGCTACGAATTTGCTTGAAATATATATATTACTATAAATATATTAAATATTAAATATATTACTATAAATAACCAGACCTTCGCCTAGAAGAATCCACCCCTACTCCTCCACATTTCCCTTTATAGGGTAGCACGGTGGCCCAGTGGTTAACACTGTTGCCTTACAGCAAGAACGTCACTGTTTCAAGTGCGGAGTTTGCATGTTTCCCCACGCTCATGTGGGTTTTCCCCTGGTTCTCCGGTTTCCTCCCACAGTTTAAAAATATATGTCATAAGTGAATTGATCAATCTTAATTAGCACTATAGTCGAGCTATAAACCAGCAGTATCTATAGCAATTTATAATCTGTCATCAGCTCTAAATGAAGGGGAAATTCTCAAGATCTACTTGAGCTCAAACTCTCCTTTCGCCCTACAAACGGGAGTGAGCCCTAAGCTCAAGGATCTTATAAGCTTACGGCTTTCTCCCGGGACAGAATGCCAAACTCACTTTATAATCAATCATCAGCTACGTATGAACTCTTGCATTAGCCACTAAACTGACAAAACATAAAATAGTTAATTTTCCTCATGAGATCGAGCTAGGGAAACTGGAACTACAAATTTAGACTGAGATTGAAGTGAGAACACATTACATTATATGCACATATAATATGCTGACAGAAATATGCACATATAATACGCTGACAGGGTTTAAATGTGGAGCAAAATATGTGTAACCTAAGGGGCAAAAATCTAAAATTTTAATGATTATTCTCTTTCACCCTTGACTAACAAGCAATGAGTGCCTACCAATTAGCACTGCAAACCATAAAACATATAAACCTTTAACATGTATTCAAAACACTTAACTTTCTGTAGTGAAATTAGATTTAGCTTAGGTCTATTTGGTAATTTCAGTGATCATAGAGTAGGCATCATTCATCTTCTCATCAGTGACATTCAGCCTCGTTGCTTGTATTGATTTTGAGACTTCTTGGATAATTTTAATGCTTCCACATTGTACAATGTTTGCTGCATTCATAAAGCTTCCTCATCCTAGGGTTGGACTGTCTGATGTGATTATTTTATGTGTTATTTGATCAAATTAGTGCTACTTAGCTAACCCCTGTAGACAAGAAAAGAAATTACATATAAACTAGTGACTGCAGGTTGAATGAAAATAGCTCAATAAAAGTACCGATACAGTGCTGACACAAGTGCCCTTATTTAAAAAATGTTTTAAACTACTTCAATAAAGTACATTTCCTGAGAAAAACTGCTCAATTACAATAATTTGAGAATATGTAATGAGTTACTTTAAATCACTGGAAATTAAAAGCAAATAAGTTATTTAAAGGGGTGGTGTAGAGTGTATTTTTAAGGCCTGGTTTAAGGCCTCATGATTAATTTGTAAAAAAAAATCTCTACTCTGCTAACATAAAAAATTACATATTTCATATGCCCTTTAACCAGGGCCGGCAAGTCCGTAGAGGCTGACAAGTCATTTCGTGAACTGGTCACTTCTGTTTTCTCTTTCGGGTTTATGTGGGCTTGATCATCAATTGCCTACAGCTCCAGTTCAGCTTGCTCTGGCTCTGTCTTTAACTGCCTGCTGAACCAAATGGTTGACCATATTTTGACTGAATACATCTTATTGAGAGGATAAGATCTTAACCTAAGTACCTAACTTAACTAAACCTGATTGAGCAGGCCCGTGCAGAGACCGTCCAAAGGGCATGTGCAGGATAAATTTTTGAAAGAGCGGGGGTGCAGATCTGCAGAGTGGATGCGCGCGTACTGAAGAGCAGTGTTTTCGCGCGCGTACTCAAGAGCGGTGTAGTCGCGCGCCTACTGAAGGGCGGGACCGAAGGTGTGCCGCGTCGCTGGGGCACTTTTGATCATTTTGGAAGGGCACTTTCTATCCAAGACTAAAAAGGGCATGTGCACTGCACAGGTTGAGCCCTATGTGTGCACGTGCCTGTGATTGAGCCATCTCAACCATCTGGTTAAAGTATGTTATAGCAAAAAAATCCACTAGTTTTCACTAACTCAATCAACAGCACTCGTCAACACATTGCTTCCACCATTAAAGTCAAAAACAAAGAAATCACTCCTGCCATGTGAGCTGTTTTTGCTGAAAATTTGCAAGGTAGGCATATTTTTTTTGACATATTACCCTGTAAGAGCCCTAACTTTACAAAGTTATGTGCTTGGTGTGTAATAATTTTTCCAAAACATGCTTAACCAAATGGTGGATTGGACACTTTATGGTAAAGGTAGAAAAGCAAAACTAATGTTTTCATATCATGCTTTCGGCAGTCAGAATAGACTGTTTGCTGATAAATATTCACTTTTGATCAATTATAGAATAAATATGACACAGTTTGTTGTTTATTCATGAATATACTGAGATCATTTCTTAAGTAGAAATATTTTTTCGACAATTTTAGGCTATTTTTGGAGTAAATATAATGAATTCTTAAAAATCATAATTTTCAAAGATGATTACCTCTTAAATGGCAAATGCTGGTGTACTATCATTAGTACAATTGTAAGAGATTTATATTTGTTTGTATGTTTGTTTGTTTTTTGCAGTTATTTGATGGATGTCAGCAGTTTCTATGGAACAAAAACACACATCCGTCAGGCCCTTTAATTAAATTCTAAGCACTTCTCTTTTTGTGTTGTGTGCTTTGGAAGCCCAAATACAGAAACAGAGCAAGTTCTGTGGAAATGGCAGTGTATTACATTCAGAGATGTTGTTTATGTTCACACATTACACATCAACTGTAGTTTAAAATATGATTTTGTAGTCGACCACCCCTTTAAGAATCTGTTCTCACCATTTATGCAATTCAAGGAATATCTGCCTCTTGGGAGAGCTAGGGAGCAGCCCCTTGAGGTGTCTCCGGAAGGCTATAGTCCTCAATTCATAGTATGCAAAAAATGCACAAAAGCCTCATGTAGTGTCTGCAGCATAATGATCAAGTCTCTACAAATAATGTCAAACATGTGAATTTTAAATGTGCCAGGTGACTCACAGGTGCCAGGTGCAAATTTGAGGGATTTTTTTTATTAGATATATGAAATTATGCAATGTTCGCATAAAGCATATTTTCAATTTTAGTTTGTGTAATGTAACGAAAACACAGCTAATTTACTAGTTCGGTGTGTTTAATTCTGGTTAAATGCTGGAAGTCAAACTTGTTCATCCTAAAAAGTGAAGCCAAGTTATTTAGAATCCCTAGTGGATTCTGACATACTGCTCTGTCAGAAATAATGATACAATAGCAAAAAATTTCTTTAAAGGTAAATATTAGTACATAGTGTACATATCAGTATACCGGAGTGTAAAGGTGTACATTCTGAAAACGTACTGCACCCAGCGACAGCTTTTGTATCATTATTTTTGAGAGGTCAATGCTCACTTCATCTAAGTAGACCACTGATACCACACAAAAGAATGAATAAATGCCAGAAATTTCTGTCTGGCTTCATGACGTACACTTCTGTGTGTTCCTTATTGAAAGTATCTTGAGTCCTGTCAACCACTACTAAGATCCTTGGTGCTTTTGTGTCCTTGAAGCTTAAAAGCTTCTGTTCGCTGTAAAATCCAGTCTTTACATTTTCTCCTATTGTGCTTTGAAGAATAAAGGACACTCATACGTGTCTCGAATGACACAAGGGTGAGTAAATGATGACAGAACTGACTCACAAGTCAAGGGCGCATTTTATAACTCTACAGTTCATCCTACTCATAATCCTAATCATAATAATGGCTTCATGGAAGAATGTGCTTTAATTAGTCACACACAACCGTAAAAAAACTACATCCTAAATGTAGTTATTTGGCTCATATATTCAGTTCCATTGCCCTCTCTATGACGTGTCCTCGATGATTCTTTTTTTTTGGAAGTAACCCAGCCAGGCAATATGGCAGCCGTCCCATCTGACTAACAACCTCAGGGACCCAGGTCTAAATTTCGCAATACTCCTCCATTCGTTTAGACCAAGACAGTTTAGTAATTACGCTGGTGTATTTAGAGCGGTGAGAACATGGCACGGTGTTGCTTGAGTGATTTCGTATTACGTGCAGAGTAATTCATCTTGACTAGGAGTCTCATTTACTTACAATCCACTATTAGGAATGATGAAGCATGCGCCTTAATCCTTTATTTGAAGATGGAGATGTTTGACTAAAGAGTAAAAAAAACAGTTTCTATTAGAAACAGGCACAAACATCAATCTGAAGCTTTTGGGGAAAGCACGCACACACTCATTTGCCATCCTAAATTGAGTTGATTCCCATTTGTTCCAGCCGGGGCACAATTTAATCAGATCCCATCTATTATCCAAAACAGTTTTTGATGTAGGATCACAGCAGCAGCAGCAATATTAGCAGAATCATGATTTATGCATGTGCATGCGTGTATCTGTATGCCTGCAATAATGGCTTGTCTCAAGTAGGGTCAGACAACCCCTAAACAGACCATTGGCACTGTCGCCATAGAAACAGCTAGACCTGCCATCCCCCTCAACCATTGCCAACGCATGAGAGACATCAGATTATGACACACAAACACAACACTTGTCCTTTAAACTCAACATGGGATCTAGAACGCTGAACAGCACATCTTCACCTCGACTCGGACCCTACAGAGCTGCTCATGGGGGTCTGTGTGCTAGTCTATTGAAGCCACGCAAGCTGAACATGTAGAGAACAGCCAGAGGCCTGACGTCCAGACCTCACCCACTGGGCCTTTATACAGAGTCAATGCCTGCAGAGCATGGTGCTCCATATAAAACAAACCACCACACAACAACATGTCGAGCTAAGAGCTGCCTGAAAATATAAGGCTTATTTTGTGTAATTCACCAATCTTTTCTTACAGTTTACATTCTGGGTGGGAATTTATATATACAGTTGAAGTCAGAATTATTAGCCCCCCTTTTAATTTTTTTTCTTTTCTTTAATATTTCCCAAATTATATTTAACAGCAAGGAAATTTTCATAGTATGTATGATAATGTTTTTTTTTTTTCTGGAGAAAGTCTTATTTGCTTTATTTAACCTAAAATAAAATCAGTTTTAAATTTTTAAACACCATTTTAAGGACAAAATTATTAGCCCCTTTATGCTATTTTTTTTTTCGATAGACTACACAACAAACCCTCGTTATGCAATTACCCTAACCTGCCTAGTTAAACTAATTAACCTAGTTAAGCCTTTAAATGTCACTTTAAGCTGTATAGAACTGACTTGAAAACTATTAAAACTATTATGTTTAGAAATATGTTGAAAAAAATCTGCTCTCCGTTAAACAGAAATTGTGGAAAAAAACAACAGGGGGGCTAATAATTCTGATTTCCACTGTATATATGCCAATTAATTTGCAGTTTTCGTTTATTAGCGTATTAGATTTCATTTAAAAATAGCTCACTGGATGAGCTCAAATTATTTGACGGTAAGATTTCCATCCAATACATTTGTTCAGCAGCAACTAAAAAAAAATTTACACAATTAAATGCAATTGAGTTAGTGCAATCTGATTAATACGTTTGTATTTTTATTTATCTTAAACTAGTGATGTGATGTTTTGCACCGAGGCTTCAAAGCATATTTAAAAAAAAATAAATAAATGATACATCTTGCAGTGAAGCAGTGTACCGGAGCTGGATTCGTTTTGCCATAATCACATGATCAGTGACATCCGAAGCTCCATTTTTGCCTATATGCTTATTAAGTGTGACGCGAATTGGCTTTTGAGTTCAAGTGCTCCATCAAACTGTATAGGGAGACTTAACAAATGGTAATAATTAGCATTTACAAAGCAATGTAATACTTTTGAAAATCACGATCGATATATATATATATATATATATATATATATATATATATATATTCATGCTTAATATTCGATGGCCAGAAAGTGATACATGTTTTATTTTTTATTTAATTTATTTGTTAAAATTTTGTATTGATGTTTGTGCTGCAGCAAGTCCAGAAACTGTTGGGTTTAAACACCCAATTGTGGGTTAGCAAAGTGTATAGTGAGAGACTAGACATCGATTACATACATTTCTACTGTTTCAAAGCACCTAAAATACAACTAAAATACAATAGTAATTTATAATAAAAAACATATTAAAGTGTATTATTTACAGTACAACAATTTTTAAAGAAGGCCACAGCATATTGTAGTAGTGTGTAATAGAGGCCAGCTGAAGAGTACAGTCCAAAAGCCTCACTTCGATAACCTGCTCCTTAGAATATTCGCCTCTCACGCAGGAATCGCTGGTTTGATCCCTGATTCTAACAAATCAGTGGGTGTAAGAATAGTTGGAATATGATAAACATAAATTTTTTTTGGATACCTTGAATTTTACTACGGTCATCTGTAGTGTAATGTAACATACCTTATATATATATAAAAACTACAGTAATTGAGTGATTTGTTTATATAACTATTGTTGAATTACTTCATGAATGAGTTGGTCAGTTGTGAACGTTTGACATTTTTGCAACAGTGCCATTTTCCCTTTAACCAGCAGAAGTTCTCATTAAGGACTGATTTGAAAAGCTTCGAGTAACAAACCTTTTTCCTATACAATTGAGTCGACCGGTTCACTGGTTCAGAAAGCTTCATTTCACCATCACTAACTTAAACTCAAAGGTCTGACAATATCATGCATGTTTATTGTGTGTTGTACATTTTGAAGTCTCTTAGTTTTATTTGAAGTTTTCTTAAATGAACCAAAAAAGCCATTTTAAGCGTATTTCACGAGTTACATATAATGTTGATTGAGACTGATCTCTAAACTAATTTTAGGACATTTTTTGCTCACTGAGCAAAGAAACAAACTGCATATTTGCTAATTAGGCTGCCAACACACAAAGCATGAGTGCTTCTGCAAGGTGGTAATCTCAATACTCAAAGCATTACATGAAAATCTTCTAAATCTTCAAACTACAGTGAAGATTAAACTCTAACAAGTCTTTCTAATAACTTTAAACACCTACATTACATTACTTTTATTGTCAATATTTCCCTCTCTTAATTCAATCCCATGCAAAGCATGCTAGAAACTTCTAATTCCCTAATCAGGTAGTTGGACCAACACAATTGCTTCATGTTGACCAAACACAAAATGTTTAAATTAACTTAATGGTTTACCAAACTAAGTGAACTGAACATAAAACAAACAAAAAAAAAATGGCCAAATAAATAACAAGAATTGTTTTTTTTTTTCAGCTAATTTTAAATAAGTGGTTTGAACAAGCAGCAGTAAGCGTTTTTTGAGTGTTATCTGAGATCACCAAAAGACAATTTTAAGTCATAAATATATACAAACAGTATAGACCAGGGGTGTCCAAACCCAGTTCTGGAGGCCGGTATCCAGCATATTTCAGCTCCAACCCCAATAGGGTACTGTATATGCACAGCTAGTGTTTCTTTACATACCAATTGTGGTGAACAGTTAATGTGACTTTTATTAAATTTTTAACTGTCTCTTTTACGGCATCAATGTTGTAATGTGATAAAATATAAACAGTTAAAAAGACAAAAACAGAAACCGCTGAAAATACTGGTGTAAAATAAATGTTCATATTTTAAAGACATGGTGCAGGAAAATGTGATTTAATGCAGTGCTTCTTGTACATTTAGAGACCCACTTTTTATGTTTATATAAAGAAAACAGACCTTAAACGTGACGATTTTGTAACGGCTTACAGTTCAGGAGCTCTTGACCCAGGTTACTGAAAAACTAAGTCCTTACCCCTACATATTTTATTTACTTATTTTTAATATACCCTATTTATACCCTATTAAACAAACCTTAACCAGCTAATCAAACTCTTTCTAGGTATAAGAAACTTCACGGAGTAGTGTTATGGAAGTTAGAGCTATGCAGGACACCGGCACTCCAGGATTTAGTTTAGAGACCCCTGGTAAAGACATTAACTAGTTTGTTTGGAAATAAATATTTGACCATACAAAATAATTGACTGTGTGTGTGTGTGTGTGTGTGTGTGTGTGTGTGTGTGTGTGTGTGTGTGTGTGTGTGTGTGTGTGTGTGTGTACAGTGTACAGTATGTGTGTGCATACGCATTTATTTAAGGGTAAGTATATTATGACATAATTTTTCATTTTTGTGTGAACTATTGTTTATACAGAAATAAATAAATACAAAGCTTATTTTTCACCGAAGCATTAGCCAGTAATCTTTCTAAATGTCCCATCTGTGGCATGTTTTGCTGAAGTATTAAACACAGCCGAGTACACAATTACCTTTAAGCTCAGCATTCTGTCTAGATGTATGTACGGTACATGGGAAAAATTGTGCAGATACCTTGCTCTAACACCTCCTTGTTTGGCTATTTCAGAAGCATCCAAAACTGACAGCCCATAATGAAGCCCACAGCAATATAACCCCCTTTCAGTTTTTTTTTTTTTTTTTCAGTAGAACTTGGTGTACCAAAGAGTTGAGTGGTGCTCTTGACAACATAAAATGGTCTGCACAAAGCTTGTTAAAAAATCTTTACTTCTACAACAAATTCCATTTAAAATTCTACCGTTACAAAATGTACCATTGGGATTAACTGCTTTTATCATGACACCAACAATAGAAAGCATTAATGGGATAGTTCAGCCAAAAATGAAAATTCTGTCATCATTTATTTACAACTGACTTGATCCAAACTAGTTCCATTCTTTCATTTCCCTTCAGCTTAGTCCCCTTAATCATCAGGGGTTGCCACAGCGGAATGACCCACCAACTTATCCAACATATGTTTTATACAGAAGACCCTTCCAGCTGCAACCCAGTACTGGGAAACATCCATATACTCTCACATTCACACACAAACACTACAGACAATTTAGTTAATCCAATTCACTTATAGCACATGTCTTTGTACTTGTAGGGGAAACCAGAGAACCTGGAGGAAACCTACACAAACACGGTGAGAACCACTGAGCCATGAAAAATTATATTTTGATGAAAATGAAAACCAATAACCTATAAATAGTATTTGTTTTTTTCTAGACAGGCCAGATCAGAATGTAAATTTAAATATTTTATTATATTATTATATTATAATTGCATAATTGTGAGTAATATCTTACAATACTCATTTTCGGTTTCAACCTAGAAATGTGCAATTGCAAATTTATATCGCACCGTATTATAAATAAAATGTAGAATTGGAAGATATAAACACAAAATTGCAACAAATAAAGATTTGCAATTGTGAGAAAAATAGATGAAAATCATCAAGACTCTGAGATATAATTACAGTTTTGGGACTCGGGAGATATAAATTCAGAATTGCTGGAAATAAAGTAAACGTTCTAGAAGTATTAGTTGCCTAAATAACTTTTTAATCAACAGGTCTTTTTATAAGTAAAACAGTTTTTTTACTTATAAATAACACATATTTTATTGGCATCAATGGTTATTTTTGAACAAAACTTTCCATTTCTCAACTTTTCATTCCTCTTCTTTATTGAGGTTGTCTGAACTTTAAAAACACTAGAAAGAATGAGGGGAAAGATCCCTGGAACTGTTCACAAACCAAGGTTCTTAAGGGAATCAAAAATTATTCTGGTGGGATAAAAACAAATATGTTCTAATACAGAGATGCCCAAAGTAGGGCCTGCGGGCCAAAGTTGGCCCATTGTAACCTTTGATTTGGCCCAACATCCTATCTGAGAGTACAATGGAAAGGGTTGGGGTGAATGCCTTTAACAGAGATCATCATTATTAATTTGACGTAAAATTTTTTTGTTTTGTTTATTGCTGAGCTACAAAAAACAAACAAACTGAAAATGTTTCAATTAAATGTTGTAAATAAATTAGTTTTTTTAGAAATATAAATACTGTCACTCGACAGATAGAGGACTATGCAGAAGACATCGGCAAGTAAATCAAGGCAAACACAGTGTAATTCTGGTATAAATAAGTTAATAAGTTCATTAAATAAGTTCATTATAACACGTAAAAAATTGTATTAGTTAATGTTTTCTAGTCATTTTTTATGTATTATAAATTAGGAATTACCCATGGCAACTCTTTTTATCTTCGGTCCACTAGCCTCAATCAAGTTTGGTTTTTGGCCCTTCATAAAAAAAGGTTTGGGCACCCCTGCTCTAAATAGACAGTGTGAAATGTGAAATTTTATAAATTGTGAAATGCTATTACAGAAACATTAAAGCATCTCTAATTATTTTAGCTATTTTTAACAAACTCTCTCCAAGTCCTATAATTTAATGATGTGTAAAATAATTATTCCGTTTTTAAACTTTAATTTGATTCAGTGCAACTCACTGGCCGCACTATTTTTATACTTTCTGCTCATCTCAGTCATTGCATCTGAATGTTTCCTTAATTGTGAAAAAGACATTATTTATTCCATAGCGCCCCCTTGTCCCAATATTATTTCATTACAATGTCATGTACAAATGTACAAGGTGCAGCATCACCGCCATCATCTGGT
This sequence comes from Danio rerio, assembly GCF_052040795.2. Taxonomy (NCBI): domain Eukaryota; kingdom Metazoa; phylum Chordata; class Actinopteri; order Cypriniformes; family Danionidae; genus Danio; species Danio rerio. The sequence goes on from NC_141033.1 coordinate 12,405,483, forward strand.
TTATAACAGAAGCACTTGCTCATCCAGTATGTTTAACTCTCTTTTTTTATTTAGACAGAATTGCATGCAAAATAGTTTGATTGACATAATCTTGACATAAAGTAAAATGCTAGACCTCCAGCTATAAAAAGTGCCTTTTGTTCACATTTATCTTCATTTGATGACTAAAAACCTGTCAAAAAGGTGCCATGAAAGACGATGAAAACTGACACCGACCTTACTGTGAACCTGCAGTTTTATAGTGTAAATCCTCTAGAGAGGTCTGATGTCTCAGTCTCTGCAACACAACAGCCTGCTGAAAGAGAATGAGAAGCAGCAGCAGGTAAATGATGAGGAAGGTTTTTTTTCACTGTATCTCTCAAGGTGCCGTTATATTTGCTCTCTGTGGTTTTCACAGTGTGAGCCACTTCTCAGTAAAGCGTGATGGACTCTCGCTGTGAGGAGCAGCAGGTGAATGTGACCCAGTATCGATTCTTTGCTCTTGTTTCGGCTGATGTGATGTTTACGTGTGTTTGCATGCAGCGTTCAGGTGTAGTTGCTCATTCATGACTTGGTTTTTTCTTAGGTGTGACTAAAGCAACACTTAATTTAAATCGAATTACAGTCACGTTTTTCACAATGATCTATGCTTTATCAATTAAACTGTTAATTCACGGCGATGACTCTTTGCGCAAATTGTCAGAGTAATTCTGTTGAAGTGTCAACAATCAGTAGGCCACTAGGCCTAAAATGCGCAGCTTAATGGGTAAAGTGAAGTCTCAAGTGGAGTTATCATTCTCTCTACAGTTCAATCACTAATTTAAACAGAACTTATTAGAAGAATTGCTTGTAACATACTATTTTTGTAAGAGAAATATATGATATACATGAGCAACATCACACGCATAGCAGTGCGATGTGGCTGTTTATGTCCTATCAGTGATGATATACAGTCATATCGCACAGCTTCGATGTCATAATTGTGTAAATTATAATAGAGAATCAAACACAGAGAGATGTTCTCCTGACGTTCACATGGGTTTCCTCCGGGTGCTCTGGTTTCCCCCACAGTCCAAAGACATGTGGTATAGGTGAATTGGGTAGGCTAAATTGTCTGTGGTGTATAGATGTTTCCCGGAGATGGGTTGCAGCTGGAAGGGCATTCCCTGCGTAAAACATATAATCTCAAATTTCTCTCACGAGTGCCATTCGCGCCTGTTGCCCTACTGAAAAAAACTGCTTAAACCAGACTAGGCTGGTTGGCTGGTTTTAGCTGGTCCACCAGGTTGGTTTTAAAGGGGTTTTGGCCATTTCCAGGCTGGTTTCCAGCCATTTCCAGCCTCGTCTTAGCTGGTCAGGCTGGGAAAACCAGCTTGACCAGCCTAGCCAGGCTGGGAGCCCAGCCAAAACCAGCTATATCCAGCTTAAGCCAGGCTAGTCAAGCTTGTTTTAGCTGGATTTAGCTGGTCATTTTCCAGCCTGACCAGCTAAGATATATATATATATATATATATATTAGTGCTGTCAATCAATTAAAAAAAATTAACTAATTACCCTACTCAGATACGTTGCTCACTCCACCCCTGACACCCCTCAACGGGCCTGATAGACATACACACAGACACACACACAACGCGCTGGAGCGACTCCCTTCAGATTCAACACACATGATCGCGTTCATCAAATTTGCTTAAACTAAGCGTTCTAAAGTATTACTGTATTTCACAAGGATTCTGACACAACAACGCGAAGCAAACGCTTTCGTTGTTTTTAATGAGGAAACACGCTAAACTTGGAGGGCTCATGCTGAAAGGCAGAGTAATGCCCTGTTTTTGACAGCTCGCGACTTCACTAGAGACATTCTGAGTACATTTACAAAAGACACCAATACTCCGATTTTAATATGATTAAGATTATAATCTTATTAAAAGTCTACCGTGTAGCCTAAGCAGCGATTTTATTATGTCACGAAATGCGGAGGATTTTCTTTCTGTTTCACCATGCGGTATCAACTTACAACAGAAGTCGAAAGTTAAAAATTAAACACCCGAAATTGCTTGAAACTCTGGATAACCGGTTATGCGACTAATTGTTTTTTACTAAACCTTGCCTTCAAAAAGTGCTTCCTTGGTCTTATCCACATTTCTTGCATGTTGAACACACGTCCACCACAACAGGAAGAAAAAAAAAACTGTAACTCCGTTAATTGCATAATTTTTTTTAACGCGTTAATTATTTAAAATTAATCGCATGCGTTAACGCTCTAATTTTGACCATACTGGGCCCTACTCGACTCTGGTAGTGCGGTTAGTCTAGTACACGCACGGATTTTGGCCCCCCGAACTGGGTTGAAGACTTCCTGCCTATCACCTGTGTCCACAGGGACACCCGTCAGGTCCCTGCTCATCATGTAACCATTTCAGCCGGCCCTGATGCTTGGCCAGTCGAGGTGGGAGTGGTGAGAGATCTGCCAGTTCCCGTGCTCCTTGGGAGAGACTGGCCAGGTTTAGAGCGCCTGATAGCCGCCGCTTCTAAACCTGCCAGCCCCAGAGGGAGCCGTCACCGTAGAAAGCCCAACCGAAGACCTTGTCAGCGACCCGTCCTTCTGGCATCAGACAGCGGGAGAGATGGTGTGTCCCCCTCTCATAATAATAACCTGTGTTATGATGTCTTTCAGCAGGTCTCGGGAGGGGGCTCATTTGCCAAGGAACAACAGGGAGATGATAGGTTGAAACATCGCTGGACCAAAGTCCGAGTCATAGAGGGAAAAGAAACTCAGCCCGGTCCCCACCCTCTCCCATACTTTGCTGTTTAGAATGGCCTGCTTTACTGGGTTGCACAGCGGAGGGGGGAGGAAAAACTACTGCTGGTCGTACCACGATCCAAGACTGAAGCGATACTGGAGCTGGCCCACTCCCATCTCATGGCAGGACACCTTGGGGTGGCCAATACGGTCCAGCGGATTCCACTGGCCAGGACTAGAGGCAGATGTAAAGTGGTTCTGCCAGGCCTGCCCCACCTGCCAACAGACCTCACCAAGGACACCTCCCCCAAGTCCTCTAATTCCATTACCTATTATTGAGGTGCCCTTTGAGCGCATTGGGATGGACCTGGTAGGGCCATTGCCTAAGTCTGCCCGGGGACATGAGCACATCCTGGTGATTGTTGACTACGCTTACCAGTACCCAGAGGTGGTGCCCCTTCGGAAAGCCACTGCCAAAGCCATCGCCCAGGACCTCTTCTTGCTCTCCAGTCGAGTCAGCATCCCCGCAGAGATCCTAAGCAATCAGGCTACCCCCTTTATGTCCCGGCTAATGGCTGACCTCTGCAGGCTGCTGAAGGTGAAGCAGTTGAGAACCACTGTCTATCCCCCCAGACAGATGGCCTGGTTGAGCGCTTCAACCAAACACAGGACTAGGAGCTGTTCTGTCACAGTTTCAGGAAGGTGAAGAGCATCCGATTCTATACATCAGCAGAAAGCTGACCCCAGCCGAGAGACACTACGCTGCGGTAGAAAAAGAAGCCCTTGCCATCAAGTGGGCAGTCTTGGAGCTGCGATATTACCTCCTTGGCCACCAGTTCACCTTGGTTACCGATCATGCACCTCTGCAGTGGATGGCCAGGGCAAAGGACACAAACGCCAGGGTGACAAGATGGTTCCTCGTGCTCCAGGACTTCCACTTCATTGTGCGTCACAGGGGCGGGACTGCCAACGCCAACGCCAACGCTGATGGACTCTCTCACATCTGGGCGGCTTTTGCAGGTCTGTCAGTTGTCACTCCCCACCCACCCCCTAATTGTCCCCTACTGTCTCATGTCATCCACAGGACCAGGGCGCCGCTTGGGGGGTGTGGGTGTGTGTGTGTGTGTGTGGGGGGAGGGGGTTGGGGGGTGCACAGAATGTCTGCATTCTAGTTAGTCAGATGCAACATAAACTTTTGTTAAAGACTGAAAAAATAGAAATGCATTACACCTTCTATTGACCTTATTTTGCAATGCAGCAGTGCGCTCATCTTTGTCATTGTTTTAGAACTTCCCATTCAGTTGCCTATGGGAGAGATGAATAGGAATAATAAACATCAGAAAATGGTCAAACTACCTGCTCTATAAACAAGTGTGTTCATGAGTATACATAAAAAATACAATAATATAACAACAAATATTAGTTTGCAACTTCAAGCAGCATAGCAAGCTGTTCTTAACATCTAAAAATCAGTTGAAGTCTCAAGCCAAAAAGATTCCAATGGCTGTGCCCGGTTGAGATAAATAAGGTCAATAGTGACATCATGAAGTGCCCAGGATGCTGCGTAGGTTCATTCGCTGACAGATCATACGAAAATGTGTCTGCATAAAATTTAGATTTGCATATTTCTATATATTCTATATACTTAGAAGCATATTTTGTTGTGCAGGTTGAAAGTCTATTCACATTCCAATAGTAATGATTAAAGTAAATGATCTAAATGTGTTTATAAGTATTCTAATATTTTGGGTAAGGCATAAAACAAAAAAATGTTCATCCAATTAAATAGAGTCGGGCCGGCATCTCTCATAATTTCCATAAGTATACTGTCTGTCAGCAGATGCAGATTTAAACAACTGCGCAGCCTTTTGTACGCAGCTCCGCGTACAAAAGGCTGTGCAGTTGTTCAAATCTGCATCTGCTGACAGACAGTATACTTATGTAAATTATGATATGTTAATCATGATATTAGTCAATTATTAAAAACATGCTGAATCAAAACTTTTTAAAAAAACTGAATCAATATTGGAGTTACCTTTGCACGCTGGAGAAAGCATGACACAATGGCTGAAGGATTTCTCTTAGGAAGGTAGGTTTCTGTTTTAAAACTATTTTAGCTTCATGCAAAGCTGATGTAACGTTGGATGTTGTTGTTACAAATGGGTTATATCTTTACTCAAGTGTTGTTCAGCCACTAAAATCTGCCGGGGAAAGATTGATGTGATTATTTTCAGTTTTATAAGGGCCCTTTTACAGCATCAATGATGTAGATTTTAATTAGTTTAACAACAAAACACAATTTCCCAGAGATGGGTTGCGGCTGGAAGGGCATCGCTGCGTAAAAACTTGCTGGATAAGTTGGCGGTTCATTCCGCTGTGGCGACCCCGGATTAATAAAGGGGCTAAGCCGACAAGAAAATGAATGAATAATTGAACAAAACACAAGTAAATACCGCTATTCCACCTAGTTTCTCCCTATATTGTTTACCACGAAACTCTAAATATTCGCTCTGAAATAGCATGTCAGTTTGGCTTAATAATAAGTGTAATTCCTGCACGCAGCCGGACAAGCACTTGTCGCCTTTAAAACATGAGATAGGGTTCTTTTGCTGTGCTCGTGTTTCAGGAGGCATGGCTCTAGACGGCAGGGACTGTTATTTAGAGATTTATGCTTAGCTGTTAGCATTGTGGAAGATCACCTACTGCACCTTTAAGTAGCAACCCTATGCAATACCAAAATTATTAATATAAGGGATTGAGAAATTAGTAACAACAGTTAAAAGGAGTTGTTTTTTCAGTTTAATTCAACTATATTTTAATATAGCTTTTGTGATGTACATTGTGTCAAAGGAGCTTAATATAGAAGTTCTAGTAAATTGAAACAGGTCAGTTCAGTGTGGTTTAAATTTCTCTGCAGAAAGACCAAACACTGAGGAGCAAATCCATTGATGCACAGCTAAAAGGAGTTGTGAATTTAGGGATCACCTTCTGCATGAGTTTTTGCTTATATTGAATGTATTTATCCATGTAATTCTACATTTAAGTATAGGCCTGGGTGATTTTAAGTATAGGCCTGGGTGATTAATCAAAATGAAATTGCAAATGAGCAAAGCTGTGGTTGTCATGCACTTATTGTCAGGGAAGCACAGTTCTGTGATCAGTAGTAAATCTCCTCTGAAGTCCAGAAAACGCTGTTGCGCAAAACTCCAAATACCCCTGAAGAAGAAACACAGGGATCTCCATAGCATTGCTGAATAAACAGACAATTTAAATGCCTTCATTGATACAGTGTGACTAATAATCTTACAGAATGAGTTATTTCAAACACTAGATTGAATTTATGAATGTGTTTTAAGTAAAAACATTATAATGTGGTATTATCACATGCAACATTTACTACGCATAGTCATAGAGAAAAGCAAGCAGCTGTAAATATCGCAGAACAATTATTCCAATATCATTATCATCTGATTAAATAGATATCGAAATTATCTTATCAGTGACCTACAACTCTATAGGAGATACTGCTCAATTTGAAACCACATGCTGGAGGTTTACTAAAACTGGCTTCAGTATTGTCAGTATTGCTGTATGAAACCTTATTTTTACTGTCGACGGATCAAACTGAGCTCCTCTTTTGCACACTGTTCGCTCCAGTACCCTCTTACATAGATTATTTTGCTGTGCCAAGACCTAATTCGTTCCCAGCCTGCACTTTGTGCACTTGAGATTTCCAAAAAACTTATTTCTTATACCTTCTCTGTTCTTCATGATATCTCAGGATATTTACTTATTTTTTTTTTTTTTTGCAGGACTTTACAAAGCCTAGTTTACACCATCGCTGAGCATCCAGGCATACTGTGTAATGTCCAGAGGGGATGAAAATATAGCAGCCTGCCATCCTGTCTCAAAGTCTTTGCACCAATAAACAATAAATCTTCTTCCCGCAGGACCTGACATGCAGTTTAGCTCCTGTCAGGCAAAATAGATGACTTGACAGCCATGTAGTTATTTATATTGTTATTTAGCAGAAACTTTCAACTACAAGTTTACTTGCAACAGAGAAACACTCTCTATTGTGTCATATTTCTGTCTGATCTCTTGAGAAAAGTTAAAATTTTTCAAGCTGGTTCTGTTGATCATAACTTTGAAATTTTGAGATTCACCACTAAACCTTTGTGCGACACACTCTGGTCATAGGAAAATATACGAGACTGTACAAGTTCGTATGAATTTGAGAACTTACATTTTACGAAAGCAAATAGGTCCCCATTGCCACCAGTGTGCAGTATTCACTTGGATGATGTGACGGCAGCCACAAGACAACGGCGCTAGTGCGCTCACCACACACCAGCTATTGGGAGTGGAGAGACAGTGATAGAGCCAATTCAGTGGATGGGGATGATTGGGAGGCCATGATCAGTAAGGGCCAATGGAGGGAACTTAGCCAGGACACCACGGTTACACCCCTACTCTTTACGAGTAGTGCCATATGATTTTTTTTTAATGACCTCAGATGGTCAGGATCTCGATTTAACGTCTCATCCAAAAGACCGCACATATTGAAAGTATAGTGTCCCTTTCACTTTACTGGGGCATTAGGACTCACACACAGGGCCAGGGCGTCCATAGAGGCGACCTAGGCAGCCGCCTAGGGCGGCAGAATAGAGAGGGCGGCGTCCGCCACACTACCCTTACCACCCGCACCGTCAGTTATATCCGCGTCCCTGACACTACCCTCACCACCCGCGCCCTCAGTTATATCCGCGTCCCTGACACTATCACCACCCGCGCACTTCTTTCTATCCGCGTCTAGGGTGTCAGAATAGAGACGGCGGCTTCCGCGACACTATACACCACGCCCTCAGTTATATCCCCGTCCCCGACCCTACCCTCACCACCCGCGCCCTTCATTATATCCGCGTCTAGGGCGGTAGAATAGAGATAGCGGCGTCCGCGACACTATACACCACGCCCTCAGTTATATCTGCGTCCCCGACCCCACCCTCACCACCCGCGCCCTTCGTTATATCCGCGTCTAGGGCGGCAGAATAGAGAGGGTTGCGGTTGAGGGTGTCGTGACCGTCCTTTGCCTAGAGCGGCAGTTCAGCTTGCTCCGGCCCTGCTCACACAGACCACAGGTTGAGCACCCTCCCCTCTGGCCTCATTAACACCACTTCTAACAGCAACCTAGTTTTCCTATGTGACCAGACTCAGCCCTGCTTGGCTTTAATGAGAAACCGGTTTTGGGCTGCAGGGTGATCAATTTTGACTGGTGTTATTAGCCCTTTACACACAGTGATACCGGTAAATTAATGGAAAATTTCCAGAACGACTATACTGGTAAATTCAAAAAAGCGCTGTTCACACTTGCAAAGATCTTACAGAATTTTTCTAGAAGTGACTGTTCACACATCTATTCCAAAATACCGGTAAATTCTGGCATCATTACCCAGAAATTATTATTAGCATCTTATTGATAATTATTTACACAGTTGGCATTAAGAAGGAACATATAAAAGTTATCTGACTAACATACAGCGGCTAAATGTGTCTGGAAAAATATTCAAAGGTTTTTATTTTCATAAACCGCACGGATGTGAATGCGTCTGACTGTTCTAATTGGCTAAAGTAGATGTCTAACGTCAGAACGTTCTAGACGTGCACGCGCTCTTTTCAGCAATCTGCATTCAGATTTCCTTCTGCATTCATACAGCGCAGCATTCCAGCAAATTATCAGTAATGGTACAACTACTCTTTCCGGAAAATAGCCAGAACGAATTTACCGGTATTTTCAAAACGGGCCTGTTCACACATACAGACCTTTCCAGAAAATTGGCAGTAATTTTCTGGAAAGGTTTGTATGTGTGAAAGGGGCTTTAGGCTGTTCATTCTTAACCCTTTTGTGTGCACAATTACACCGATGTAATCAGCCTTGACTGATCCCTGAAGCGTTCGATCACACCGGTGTGATCAGAACATTCATATCTCACGTCATCAACTGCTAAAATTCAATTCCCAATTGTTGCTCGCACTAAGGCACAGCAAGCTTTTACAATTTATAGCATCTGTTTTGTGATTGACTGGATTAGTTCCATTGTGTGACAGCAAAATCCAACAAAAAGTTTTGTTGTGTGCTTGCCTTTTGATGGAATAACTTAAAACAGCCTTCTGTCTGAATTATTTTTCCACCACTTTTACTTTTATTCTCGTGCACTGAACTGTTAACAGAACAAACAATGAGAGCTCTTTGTTTTACTAATGCCAGCAGACGTTGAATTATCATGCACAGCCGGTCAAAAAGACTTTGATGGGGTCCGACCGATGCCAACAGTGCGGAAAACACTGAAAACTGACTGTGACTTCATTAATCTTATAAGATTAGAACAAATCCCATTGTGTGACATAGATCTAATAAACTTAAGTATGACATGTATGATAAAGATCCTATATTAAATCACACACCCTTTCAGAGAAAGCATTCTGCAGCTTTGAACAGAACTATCATTTCATTTGCAGTCCACAGGATGCCACTATAGAGCACATCACCATGCATTCTTTAAAAATCAAAATAACAAAATCATACAGTTTGGAATATGAACAACAGAAATTACTATTTTTTGTTGTTTTAATCCAACATACTCTCGAGAAAAAAGTTTATGTGTGTATATGTGTGTGTAGAAAATTTATAGTAAACACTTTTTTGTATTTCTGAATACATACTATGTAATACCATACTATAGTTAAGTTAAATTCACATGCTACTTTTACAATTGTTTTGTTTAAAAAAAAAATAAAATAAAGACATAAAAAATAACCCAATACTGTGAGAATGATCAGGTTTTTTTTACAACTATATGATAAATAATAGCATAGTTTTCAGTAAAAACTTAAGTGTACTACAATATTTATTAGTTTATCAGATCACACTGGGTGATGATACCACAGTGTGCTGTAGCATTCATTAACAAAGTGTTTTAAATACTCTAGCCTAATAAATACAGTATGAAACACTTTACTGTAGTTTGCTTATAAACAAAGTATCTACAATAAATTAGTATTTTTTATGTGTTTGTGTATATAACAGATTAGGTGTCATATGAAAATTCAGACCAAATTGTTTTAGTTTACACTATTATCCTTCCTTTCCTCTCATCCACGGTCACACGCCCGCTCCTTCCCGGCACATTAATTATTTCACCAGTCTACAGATATTAATGCGTTTTTTTCGAAGTCTCCGCTGTTTTAATGCGTTTTCCGAGTTTCTAACAAATAATTCACCCCATCTCGGGCGCGTGATGCCCTGCAAATTGAAAGATGGCGCGAAAGAGGTGTTGAGTCGGCGTGCGCGTTCAGGTGCACGGCACACACACATACACACTCTCCTCATGCAAAAACCACGCACTCAGCTCCGTCTGAATCATTGTCCTGCAGCTGCACGGACGGAATGCGCGCATAATCTCAGCGCTCAGCTGCTCTTTCTGCCCAGGGAAGGCACGCAGAGTACTGCCATGAGCTGTCGTGTCCAGTGACCCGCCAGCGATGGGATCTGACCGGCATACTGATACGCTCCGCCAGCAGCGTCAGCACCGGGTAGCGCGACAGACGCCAGGACGCCGCCACTTGGCTCTTCGATAGAGTTGCCCTTTTCTTTGCGTTTTGTAGTATCCTGACGTCGCGCATGCGTTGCTGTGTAGTTGAAATTGCTGGAGCGCTTCTTGAGACTAAGTTTGGGCTGCAGGTGCCTGTCGGTCGATGATGAGAGGGATGCGGATCGCCGGGGATCAGTGGCGTGCGGGGATCTTCTGTCTGCTTGTGCTCGTGGCTTTGACGCTTGGTCGTAGTCCACCAGCGCACAGGTAAGACCGTATCTGAATGATTTGTCTGCCTGCATACCATTCAGAGCCATGTTGAACAAGATGAATTAACTGGTTTCCCCAGCTTGTTTGATTTCAGAAAGGTTTGGGCACTTTTAGATAAACACCAGGCTGAGGGACTAGCTACAGAATCTTGGCCAGGTTGAGATCTTGTAACTAGGCTAGGAGACCCATTGAACTATTGCTCAAACTGTATTGGCTTTGCTACACCTGGTTTCTTTAATATCTGAAATATCTTCCTCAGTGTAAACGAACCAAGCAACATGTCATACGTCAAAGTCACTGTGGATAAACTACTCAAAGGCTACGACATCCGCCTCAGGCCTGACTTTGGAGGTATAGACATTATTGATTTAACCTCATGAACCCTTCTCTGTTTTCACTGATGGATGTGACTGTGATGAGACAATGTGTGAAAGAGATTGCATTGTTTTGTTTGTGTTTTTATTTATTTATTTTTTTTGCAGGTCCTCCGGTTGATGTTGGCATGAGTATCGACATCTCCAGTATCGACATGGTTTCTGAAGTGAACATGGTGAGTCCACATGCTGCTCTGATTGTTTAATAGATGGTGGGCTTTTAAGGAACGGGACATCTCTGTCAACACAACCCCATTAAGGCTACAGTGATAAATAAAGTGGGTGAATAGACTACAGTGCTTTTAGGAAGGAGCTATGGGTTGTTTTTTCTCTTGATTATATAGAAGCACAGCTGACTATAAGATCAGAGAGATATTGTGTCCATTTTGCATTGTGATTTGTTTTGGCATTGAAGGGACATAATCCTTTACTCTGAGTCAGCAAAGATGGACAGAATAAGCAATTTTGTGATGGAAGGCACTAAGATACCATAAACTATGCACACCCACAGGTTGGGGTTGGTTGGAGTGATCACTGTGTAAAAATAACAAATTCTAATGTAACATTGAAATAGAAATTATGATAAAGATGATTATAATGGCTACTGGACTGCTTAATATTTATGATGTACTGTAGTTTGTAGTTTGTGCTGGTTTCAGTGAGAAGTCACTGCAGTTTTTCTCATTCTTTTTTTATAATAAAATTTTAACAGTACAAAAAATACACATGCCAGGGGGTAAGTATAAATCAAATACAAAAATACACATTGTACACTGTAAAAAAAAAAAGTTGAGTTAACCTAAAAATTTAAATAAAAATTTGCCAAATTATTTTTTTAAGTTGACTGAGAATGCTGTTTTAATTCAAGTATACTTTATGGGATAATTTGGCACAACTTCAACCACTGAATCTTAATAAACTAAAAATTCTTTGCAGCCAGTTGGTTTAAAAATTTAAGTTAACTCAACTTTTTTTACAGTGGTAAATGCTCACACAAAGAAATCAAAATTCAACTCAAAGTGTCTTTAACTCATTTTGTTACTTTCACTAAACAAATATGCGGTTAATTTTTTTTATGGGTAAATTCAACTTTGAGCTCAAAAATATGTCCACCTAACTTACAATTTTAAAATGAGGTAACAATTGGTAAGTTGGATTTTTTTTATCGTGTATGCAATAATCAAATAAATACATTGTCTAATTTCCTAATTTTTAAAGTGTGTAGAGCTTTTTTACATAGAGAGTCTCCTTAAATTTAGTTTCTTATTAGTAAATTTACATTAGTAAATTTACATTTATTAATGTAAAATTTTGTTAGCAAATTAAGTAAATTTATATATATATATATATATATATATATATATATATATATATATATATATATATATATATATATATATATATATATATATATATATATATATAATTTTTTCCCCCCTTTTGACTAGGGTACATAGTAAAGCCGAAAAGTACATATTCCCATAACAATAAAAGACATTTAGAACACTGAACATTGACTATGCACAATGCCAAAACAAGTGTAAAGTGATCTCCTTATTATTCATTACAAAAACTACAGTTTACATAAATCCCACTTTAAAATTTGCTGGATAAAATCTGTTAAGTTTATATGATATTTCTTCAATTTTATTTCTAGCATGATGTTTCTGTGGTAACAGCCACATGCTTTTTTCCCCTGCAAATCAGTTGATTCTCAACCCTTTTGACCTGATGATTTTCAACACATTTTGAGGATGATTCTTCTTGTTTTAAACTCTTTTTATTTAGAGAAACTCTAATGTGGATATATTATAAATAATAATGAAATTTGTTATTCAGGACCAAAGATGAAAATGTTCTTGAATAACACAATAATGTTTGCCATTTTTAGAAGAATAATCATTTTAAGGAACTTTCTGAGCATCTCAGTGAATCCCCAACATACTTATTACATTTAATTCAAAATCATTTTGCTTTCATTTGTCCAATAGTATCTGGATGCAGCCTTGATGATGCAAGCTGAGACTGCATATCTCAGTGATGCAATGTTAGACACAATGCACTCAGTGGAGCTAGTGACGTCACTGTGAGGGGTACGGTTAGGGGTGGGGTGAGGTGAGCACATTAAAAAGTACTGGATGTAGCTTAGATTGTAGCTGCTCCATTTCTCAGCTAGTTGTTTTTTAATCATATAAGTATAATAGCATTTTGTAAGATCAAGGCTTTTTCAGTTACAGTTTTCAGTTCAGCCCAGAATAAGTATGTTAGTTCATTTTTACATAAGTGGTACTGTACATTGTATTACAACATTATTTCACCCATAGTTTTAGGTTTAATTTTTTAAAGTGATTTGAAACACAGACTTAGACACTTTACTTATATGCTTGTGAAATATATAAAATCATTTTTTGGTATTTCAGTTTGATGCAAAAACCATATTGAGAAGTCTCATCTTTAACCATTTTATAAACTTAAAAAAGCAATTAAGGGAAATAAGAAGGTTTTACGTTGGCACAGGGTGTCAACATGACCTCATATTGACGTTGTACCCCAGTATACCCCAGTGTTGCAGGGACGTTGGATTTTGTTTGGAAATGAAATCAGGTTGACGTTAGAACCCAATGTCAGGCTGACGTCAATGACCAATGTCCAACATAAAATCAACTTAAAATCAACCAAATATCAACGTTTAATCATGTTACACCTTGACTTTACGTGGAAGTTACCACTATGACATCTATCAGACGTTGGGTTTGATTTTGGTCACTTTCTAACACAACCTAAAATCAACCAAATATTAACGTAATTTGACGGCGTAATTGATTGTCAAAATAACGTTGTCCTTAGACGCTGGATAGACGTTGAATTTTGGTCACCTGTAGTCATAACCTAAATCTAACCCAATATTGACGTCTTATGATGTTGTGTGACTGATGGGTTGTCAAGGATAGACCTCTTGTATTTACAATGGCAAGAAACCAATAATGTAACTTTAAAAAAGTTTGTGGAAGTTTTGTCTGCTGAATACTGAACAATCTATTAAACTCACAATACATCTGTTACCGAAGCCTCATTTTCATTTCTATGAAAAATTATAGGGGTCCTATAATGCTTTTACACTTAACTGTCTTTACTGTCTATTTTTTCTGCAAAGTAAATCTGCAGTAAAGACAAAGTCCATTCCAAAGGTAGATATTCTCTTAATCAGTAAGCACTGCTTCTGAAATCCTTCAAAGTCGCTGATTGTAGTTCTGATTTTTTTTCTGGGAATGTAACTCTAATAATGTGTTTGGCAGCTTGATAGTAATCTTTATGCATGCACATTTTGTGTCTGTGCTCATAAAACATCAAGATTTTATATTGACAGGGCCTTATAACCAGTGCTTAATTTGGAAATGAATAATTCCCGGAACAAAACCAGGAAATAAAAGTTACTGTGACCAACGTCCACCACACAATTTCAGTTTTCCCGGAACATGATGTCATTAAACGAGCATAACATGCCTGAACAGTCTTTTATTATTTTGTGCCATATATAACGTTATAGGTCAGTCATGGATAATAAAAACATGTAAACTACATGTGAAAAACAAATAATTAAACAATTCACTCAGTCTAATCTTCAAGAAGAGCCCACAGTTACCTCTTCTGTTATGTTTTTTGGCTGACTAAAATGTGGCAGGGTCAACAGGTCATTTACGTTTAAAAGACACACAAAAACACGCTTTTGCTTGTGCAGAGTATATTAAATTATCCATGATATACAGCAGATCTAAACTTGACTTATTTTACCTCTTTTAAAAAGGTCATATTAGGACGCCCTTAAAGTAAATTATTAAGGATATTAGTGAATCCCTCTTTTCCTGTAATAATGGTGATGGGTTTAGTCCCAGTCATTTTCTTTTTTAAAAGACAGAACAGGTGTATAGGAATAATAGTAAATTGCATGCTGAAATAAGTTTCAGCCTTGTCCGTTCCCCCCCTGTGAAAACATTCTGGGGATTTTCTAGGATATTCCCGGTCTAAAGATGAGTTTGTCACGTCTGTTATGACAGGGTGTCACATTCCCCATGCTGGAAAAAGCTTTTTTTGTGAATTATGGATAGTGGTTTTGAACAAAAGCCATTTCTGTGATGGTTTGTCATACATTAATTATTTTATCAGGCGGGAAGCCTTTCAGGAAGGACACACAGTGGTGAGAGGCTCAGCACAGAGATAGTTAGCATTTGCTGCAGGTCCATCCCTTGTGGCAAAGTCAAGGTACTAGAAACAAGTAAGAACTATAAACACAACATAAAACAAAGACATCTAACAAAACATTAACAGGACATGATGTCACAGGATACAACTATAAAAGGCAAAGAGATAGCTCCACTTGCATGTCTTTTTGTCTTGTCATAGTCATAATGTTGCCTTATCTAACCTGCTTCTCTGTAGAGATTAGCATTTAAAAGGAGCTGCTTTCTAGTTGATCTACAGAAAAAAAAGTGATTTATGTGGTAGTGGCGTAACGGATCACAAATCTCATGGTTCGGATCATGTTATGGTTTTTTAGTCACGGATCGGACCATTTTTCAGATCATCCAAAAAGGAGAGGAGAGAAATGTAATTTGCTTTCCATTTGTTACAAAAAACGTACAGCGAGACGATGCTTTTATCAAACAGAACTGAGAACCTGTTATTTTAATACAAATAAAATACAGAAGTAATCAGCTGAATATAAATAAATTGTAAAATATTCAGTACTGTGAAGTTACTGTTGCTACTGTTGCTGAAAACGCAAAATGTATAAGTCTAACATTATAATTTGTACAACCCATATTTTTTTTGTCTCATTTTCAATAAATGATTTAGTTTTTCACTCACAGTACTTCATGTTTCTTTGCTAGATGGATCATTTTTGAAGAATTATTCAGTTCCATATTTTTGATGGCTGGTTGTTGCTACCTTTTGGTTAAATAATGTAATTGCTGCCTACAACTTTCCTTTTTGAGCATTGTTAAATGCATATGACAGTGATTTTAATCTTTATCATAAACATGAGTGGTTGTATCTAACCTATAAACGGTTATCCCAGTACTTCTGTGTTATTTAATTGTTTGTAGCTTGTAACTTGTAACTAACTCATAAGACTGAATCTCTTTCTTGGTTTATATGTTTTTCAAACACAAATTTGAATGGAGTGATTCGAAAATTAATAAACATACGCAAATTACTATTATTTATAATTTATGTTGCGTGGGTGTTGAGAGACTGATCTTTATCTTCTGAATGATCAATCATGCAGTGCACTAAATGCATTATTGCAGGCTAAACAAGTAGTGACAGCAAACACCTTTAATAACCTACAGTAAGAAACCCACCACATCCCAAATAACCTACCACAAATTCTTCCGTCATTATTATATTTGACAAGAAAGTCTAAATGCTTTCATACATGTGATTTTAATGGCACAAGAGACAATCTCTCTGAGATCATTGTAAATTTAGGATTAATCTTCAAGTAAAAAATGTATTTATTTTGCGGATGATGTGTGTTCCGAACTGTGGGTTGTGATTTATATGAGTCATGGATCAACCGTGATCTGTTAAATCCTTATTATGTTGTAATCTAAATTAATTTGAAGTCAGAATTCTTTTTTGATGTTGCTGTAAGTTTTTGACTCTTTTAAAGCATAAAATAATAGGTTTGCAGATATTTAAGAAACATGCTAAGTGAACCTACTTGTTTATCTGAAAACAATGCTAAAGTCAGTTATTCTGCTTTGAAAATGTGTGCAGGAACGTCTGTCATTGTTTTGGCTCTTTTAACCCACCCACTGCCAATTATATTTCAGCACCTCAGTTTGCCTTCATGGAAAACAGCGTATTTGATTCATTCAGTCAGGAAGGCTCTCAAAGTATGTGCCCACGACTGAAATGTAACCTCTGGTGGACAGTAACAGCCTCCAAAATGCGACGCAGATTCAGAGCTCCACATGAGGTGGTTAATTAGTCAATAATAAAAATATTACGAAGGTAAACATTAGATAACCCTGTGTCCTAACAACACGATATGTGACAAGGTTTGCAGTGATAAGCAATTTAGCTGTTTGCACCAGACGAAACATGATCAAAATTTAAATACAGCCATTCAAAACTACATAATACTGCACTGCAAACTTTTTAAATGATTTATTTTATTTTCAAAATGTGAGGTGAACTATCTGCTGCTGCTTTCAGTAGTATGGCAATAAATGTCACGTAAAATGGCATTTAGACTCGCGTTATTAGCATTTAATACTAAATTAAGCACATGAGGTGTACCTGAAGTAATCATTGTTTACCTGTGAGAAATAGAAGCCACTTCTAAAATATAAATTACAGGTGTTGGTTATGACAAAAACTTTTTTTTTTAGTATGGAGAATATTTCTTCTATAGTGTGTCATTGCTTTTAGTCACAAAACAGTTCAAATCAGCCTTTAGGCTCAATAGTCAGGCACACTCGTGTCAATCTGGCAACCTTTACTTGCGTGAGCCGGATTAAAATGTGTTTTGATCAAGTAGTGCAATGCCTAGAACCTTGAACCACTGTGTATCAAACTTACATACTGCACATTTACTGTCAGCTTCAACTCTCCCTATTCACTTTGAATGAGTGATGTCAGGCATTGCCTAATTACATTGTGGATCCGTTGGCGCCACTTCAGTGGCATTGCTCGCTGCAGAAGTTTGGACTTTCTCAACTTTTCAAGCGCAGACAAAAGCGTCAGCCAATCAGATCTCTGTATTTAAATACACCAGACAGTAGCCGATTGCTGACTAATTTCATTGGCTGCTGCTGCTATCAAGATCGCGTCAGCCCCAACTTCAGACACGCCCTTTGTCAAGCGTTAACGCCGAAACCCCCTGTGAATAGGGCGTTAAAGTCACCGAATCATCCTAAATTTAGTAGCTAAATGAAGTTGCACCTACAAATGCTAAACTTTTGTAGATTTAGGTAGATTTAGGTAGAAACAGAAATAGCACGTTACACCATGTTCCTTTAAAAATATATATATATATATATATATATATATATATATATATATATATATATATATATATTATTATTGGTTAATTTAAAATTTATTGTCATATATTGGATATTTCATTTTGGATTTAGATTACCTTTCACACAAAGCTCATATAAAACACTAATGTCACTAATAACCTTTTGTTGTTTTGAAAATCGTTGACCTGTAGCATTTAAAACTCTTTATTTCTTTCTAGATTTTATAAGCACAGTGATTTTAATAACAGTGATTTATTGGGCACTAAATGAAAACCATTGACACCTTATTGCAATCAACCAGAACTTTAATTTCAGTGCATCCCAAGTAATTTAAGAAAATTAGATATTGAGCTTCATTTATCTCCCCGCAAACTCTCTCATCCTATTTTCCCTTGTTTGTTTGAAATGAACACACACAAACACTCTGGCATGATTTTCATAACACTTTGCGACTGAGGCGTCAGATATCGACAGATGTGCTTTCTGTTGCTTTGCTTTTTATAGCACAGAAAATCACAAGTTCAGAGAGCCCCGGGAACCTTATCACGAGAACAGAAAGGTGATTTGGCGGAGAATTGAGAAAAAGCCGAATTTAAATAGCCAATTTGGGAAACGGCGTTAAACTGGAAGATAATCTACTGCAGCTCCCATAAGAATATTGCAGAAGGTCAGCTGTTCTCAGCGCTGTCACAGCTTCGTTGCAGCTCTCAGACGCTCCTGCATTGATTGTTAATGTACACTGCTGGTTACCTCAGCTGGCCTCACTCAACACGTCGTGACTGCAGCGTGAGGATTTCTGTTAAGTTTGCTATGACTCTGGGGTTTTTACTGTTGAATAGTGTGGACTTTTCAAAAATATACTTTACTTTTACTTTGCTGGCCTTATTGTAAATTATTTATCGGTGAAAGTCCTTTAAAAATAGTGACAAATATAAAAGCTTCATGTGAAATGAAGATCCTTTTCTGCTGAAGTCACTTAGGCAGTGCAGATTTATGGATACTGTTCACAAATATCCAAATAACTAGACATTTCTGTGTTGAAAGATATAATGTACTGCTGCTAATTTAATGTTTCTCAAAAGCCAAAAGATTTTATAATATAATAATTACCCTCGTGTCATTCCAAACTCTTGTGATCTTCATTCATCTTCAGTACACATATTAAAATATTTTAGATGAAATCCAAGAGCTCTCTGACCCTCTATTGACATAAACAGTCACAAACCAAGAACAATATCAAAATCTTGCATGCTGTAACCAGAGATGTGACACTGACAACAGAGGTGCGGATCCACATGCAGGTTTATTAGCAAGGTCAGGCCAGCAATGGTCAACAAAGGGGCAAACAGATGTATACAGGCAATCCAGAATCGTAGTTAATAGGCAAGCAGATGGTCAGAGGTGGGCAAAGCAGTGGCGCAGTAGGTAGTGCTGTCGCCTCACAGCAAGAAGGTCGCTGGTTCGATCCTCAGCTCAGTTGGCGTTTCTGTGTGGAGTTTGCAACCAGCAACCTTCTTGCTGTGAGGCGACAGCACTACCTACTGCGCCACTGCTTCGGCCACCCCTGACCATCTGCTTGCCTATTAACTACGATTCTGGATTGCCTGCATACATCTGTTTGCCCCTGTGTTGACCATTGCTGGCCTGACCTTGCTAATAAACCTGCATGTGGATCCGCACCTCTGTTTGCATGGGTTTCCTCCGAGTGCTCCGATTTCCCCCACAGTCCAAAGACATGAGGTACAGGTGAATTAGGTAAGCTAAATTGTCCGTAGTGTATGAGTGTGTGTGTGTGTGTGTGAATGTGTGTGTGGATGTTTCCCAGAGATGGGTTGCGGCTGGAAGGGCATCCGCTGCGTAAAAACTTGCTGGATAAGTTGGGGGTTCATTCCGCTGTGGCGACCCCGGATTAATAAAGGGACTAAGCTGACAAGAAAATGAATGAATGAATGGTCAGAGGCAGGCAGCAAACAGGTTTAAACAAATAAACAAAGCAAGGATAAAAAACACAGTAAAGCATGGCAAGGGAAGCGCGTTGTAACAAGTCAGCTGTATATATGTGTGTGTAATCAGTACTTGAGCAGCATCAGCTGTGTGTGCAATCAGTCAGGATCAGGAATCGGTTGTGTGTGTGTTTGGTGCATGACCGGGTCTTGTAGTCAATTTACCAGCAGTCCTATGTGAGTTTAAATGTTTTCCAGCTATCTCTGGTGGTAAGATCGCTGGTGATCATGACATATGTGACTTTACTGGTTCAACTGTAATTATACAAAGCTGTAAGGACACTTTTGTACAGCAAAAAAAAAAAAAAAAAACTTCAGCGATGACTTCTGTGTCAAGTTGGGGTGTTTACTATGGGCATTTAGAGTGTGTTGTGCTTTTGACTTTAATGGTAATACATTGTACATATCCAATCCCATCAAAAATATTAAAACAAATACTTTCAGAGCATTGGACTGTGCTACAGATAATCCTTATTCATCAGTTTGACTTCTTTTTTTATTTGGTATTTTAAAATGATGTGGTATTACAAGAATATTTATGGAAGTAGCTATTTTCAGTCTTCTGCATTCTGCAATGCTAATTGCTATGTTTTTTTTTCATTTTAGAAGGGTTTAATAAATCACACTGTTAACAATTTCCTTTAGAATCTACCGCAGGGGTGCTCAGCCCTGTTCCTGAAGATCTACCTTCCTACAGAGTTTAGCTCCAACCCAGATCAAACACACATGAACCAATTAATTAGGACCTGAACAGCATTTGATAATTGCAAGCAGGTGTATTTATTATGGGTTGCAACTGAAAGAAGATCTCCAGGAGCAGGTTTGAGCACCTCTGATCTACAGTAACTTACTGGCAGCTGTTCACCAGTAACTTACTGTAAATAAATTATAGCAAAAATACTGTATTTACATTCATAGCACCACTTATCTGTATATTTATTGCTGTATATTTATTCACAGAATTGTTTGTATACTTTATACAGTAATTTTCACAATGCAACTTTCAAATACAGTAAAATAACGCATAACTGTTCTACAGTTAAATACAGTTCACATTACAGTTAAATACTACTGTATAATTTTACAAACATTGTTAACGGTGCATGTCTGATTCAAAATTTTGGTAAGTTTCATTTGGTTTATTTAGGATACGTTTTTTTTTTAAAAGCCAATAAACATAAATTACGTTATGCCTAAAAAAACAAATTCAGTAGTTTGATCTTGTTGAATTAATGAATACTGCTTTCAACTTTCATAATATACTTCATTAAAGAGGTCTGTGTGGCACAAATTTTTTAATCCTGCTCCCGCAAGGTTTAATTCCGCACCGTCTACTCCAGCCGTATATTCATCCTTTGTTCACCCACTTCCTGCTTAGAATAGTTTTCTACCCGACCTGACTGTTCTCACTAAATTTAGATCTGGTTTCCAAAATCTCAGTTTAAAAAGGATACTGCCAAAAGAGAAAGATAACAGATAAAACTATCAACTTTAGTACACAGTAAATAACTGTATTATTTACATTGCAAATACAGTTCCCCTTCGGGGGGAACTTCAGCACTATAAGTGGATTTGATGTTCTAAATCCACGTATGGGAGGATTCGGTTCAGAAGCCGCTCGTCTGAAAGAGTATTGAACGGGCCAATGAAAGCAATAAATTGGCAGCGTAAGCTTGCGCAGGTGTGCTGCATCGCCAATTAACTGAGCATATAAGCACACTTGGCGCCAGCAAACGCTATCCTTTTCGCTTCATAGACTTTTCTGATCGAGTTCATGAGGGTTCCTCTTGCTGAGCTACAGCCACATCGAGCGAACGAGTGTCTCCTGGTCCATGGCGAGTCCACGCAGCGACAGACGGTCGAGCTGGGTTTCTCCCTTGCCTGGCGTCCCTTTTGGTCCGGTCCTCCAGAGCGGTGCGTATTGTTGCAAAGCATGCTAAAAGAGCAACACAGTCGTGCAGCACGTCCTTTTCAGGATGGCGCTCCGACTGTGCGTTTCTGGTTGCGGGGGTTTTCCTGGCTCCGGATGATGGGCACGAGCCACCCCAGTCGCCTCCTGCTCTGCAGCGGGCACTCGGGCAGATCTGAGGGTTCCAGCGAGAGATAATCCGCCGCCAAAGGGCTCGCGGACCTCTCGCTCCTCCAAGCGCTCCATCCAAGCTTCGGGTACTGGGAGTGATCGTCTAATCAGATGGTAGCTCTCACGCTCGCTGACACCGGAGATCAGATGTCCCCCGCAGCATCAGAGGGTGGGCTTTCATTGTCCGACGATGATCTGGACCCGCTCGCCCCCTTCGGGCAGGTGAGCGCTGTCAAAACGGATACTGAAACGGACGTGTTAGCCGTGCTTTCCCGGGCTGCTTCGGCCGTGGGTTGGAGATGGTTTATCCCCCAGCTCCGCGGCCGGACCGACTAGAGGGGCGTTCCCTTCTTCCCGGCAACGCACAGTAGGCTCACGCGGTCTTAAAGAGCACTTTTTTTTTCTGCTCGTGCTGCGTGTCCCTCCACCCTCACCACTCTTGGTGGTGGAGCGGCCAGGGGGTATGTGGCGATTCCTCAGGTTGAGTGCGCGATGGCGGTTAATCCGCGCGGCGCCTCTTCTTGGCAGGGTCTGCCTCGCTAGAGCTTACAAAGCTACGGACTAGGCTGCATCCGCCTTGCATGCGATAGCCACCTACCAGCGCTACCAAGCACAGGCGATGGCCGAGCTGCACGAGGGTGGGTCCAACCCAGGCTTACGAGCTCCGCACCGCCGCCGACTTAGCTCTTCGGACTACTGAGTCCGCTGCGTTTGCTTTGGGGAGGACGATGTCCACACTAGTGATCCAGGAGCGCCACCCCTGACTAAAACTTGGCTGGTATGCGCGAAGTCGACAAAGTCCGCTTTCTTGACTCGCCCATATCCCAAGCTGGTCGGCGACACTGTCTGCGAATTCACCCAGGAATTCGAGGCAGTGAGAGAGCAGTCTGATGGGTGATGTCTATCGGCGGATCCGTAAGCCCGCTCCGCCCGCCGTGCCATCCATACCTGCTCCTCGCCGAAGGCGCCCGCCTACGAGAGCTGCACCGCCCCCGCACACGCCTCTGGCGAAGCGAGCGCGTCGAGCACCTTGGAAGCAGGCAGCTCCCCCTGCCCAGAACGCCGCTAAGTCCGGCAACGGACCGCGAAGTGTCCCTGGGACAGGTCATCTGGAGAAGAGGGAACTTGCTCTTCCCCGCTGGAGGGCGGGGCGTCATTTCCAACGGCTCCTTTTACTGCCATGAAATGAAAGGGCACTTTTTCACTTCCCCGGATGTGACAGCCCGAAATCTGCCAGTCTGAGACACTGTGCTCTCTAGCTCGCAGGTTCGGTGCGCTCCGCCAGTGGCTCACGAGCACTGCAAGCCCTGCCAGTCTGGGACGCGCCGCCTCTCAGCTCGCAGGGGGACGGTCTCCCTTCTCCCAGCCCCCAAGCCCCTTTTCCGGAGTCAGGGTGCGGAGCCAGAGCGAATCGCTCTCCTCCAGCTCTTCTGTGGGACCCTCGAGCTCCCCGGATCAGCACACCCACTCTGCGCTGCCCCTCCGCGGGTACGTCAGCGATTGCTGCGATTACGTCATTAGCGAGGGCTCTGCCTGCCTGGTTAGCGTGGGCCAGCCCCTCGCGGTGGCTCATACGCACGATCAGACTCGGCTACGAACTTCAGTTCTCGAAACGGCCTCCCAAGTTCACGGGCGGGTATTTCACCAGGGTCAATCCCCTGTCCGCCTCTGTCTTGCGAGAGGAGATTGCTGCCCTCCTGGCGAAGGGTGCAATCGAGCCGGTACCTCCAGCCGAGATGGAGAGCGGGTTTTACAGCCAGTACTTCATCGTACCCAAAAAGAGCGGTGGGTCACGGCCAATCCTAGATCTGCGCATTTTGAACCGCTGCCTTCACAAGCTGTCGTTCAGAATGCTTACGCAGAAGCGCATCCTCCGATGCATCCGCCCTCAGGATTGGTTCGCAGCCATAGACCTGAAGGACGCATATTTTCATGTCTCCATTCTTCCACGCCACCGTCAGTTTCTGCGGTTTGCGTTCAAAGGTCGAGCATGGCAGTACAAGGTCCTCCCCTTCGGGCTCTCTCTGTCTCCGCGGGTCTTCACCAGACTCGCGGAGGGTGCCCTAGCGCCCCTTCGGCTCGCGGGCATCCGCATACTCAATTATCTCGACGATTGGCTGATTTTAGCCCACTCTCGGGAGCAATTGACTGCGCACAGAGACGAGGTGCTCCGGCATCTTCGCCGATTGGGGTTGCAGGTCAACTGGGAAAAGAGCAAACTCGCCCCGTTGCAGAGGATCTCTTTTCTCGGAATGGAGCTGGACTCGGTCACCATGGTAGCGCGCCTCTCCGGAGAGCGCGCTCGCCTGCTGCTGAACTGTCTGAGGGAGCTCGACAGCAAAATAGTTGTCCCCCTAAAATATTTCAGAGGCTCCTGGGGCATATGGCTTCTGCTGCGGCTGTCACGCTGCTCGGACTGCTCCATATGAGACCACTTCAGCACTGGCTTCAAGATCGAGTTCCAAGACGCGCATGGTATGCGGGCACACACAGAGTCTCTGTTACTGCGCTGTGTCGCCGCACCCTCAGCCCCCTGGAACGACCCCTCGTTCCTGCAGGCCGGTGTGCCTCTGGTACAGGTGTCCAGTCATGTTGTTGTCAACAGATGCTTCCAGCACAGGCTGGGGAGCCGTGTGTCGCGGGCATGCAGCTGCGGGCCTGTGGGTAGGTGCCCAGCTGCGTTGGCACATCATTCGCCTAGAGCTGTTGGCAGTGTTCCTTGCTCTCCAGCGTATATCAACCGCATGGGGGGTAGGCGCTCTCGCCACATGTCTCAGCTTGCCCACCGTCTGCTCCTGTGGAGTCACCCGCGGCTGAAGTCGCTGCGCGCCATTCACATCCCAGGTATGCTCAACCGT
This sequence comes from Danio rerio, assembly GCF_052040795.2. Classification (NCBI taxonomy): domain Eukaryota; kingdom Metazoa; phylum Chordata; class Actinopteri; order Cypriniformes; family Danionidae; genus Danio; species Danio rerio. The sequence continues at coordinate 12,430,416 of NC_141033.1, forward strand.
GCAGCCGATGTGCTCTCACGGCAGCAGATTCACTCTGGAGAATGGAGACTCCACCCCGAGTCTGTCCAGCTGATATGGGCGCGATTCGGGGAGGCCCAGATCGATCTGTTTGCTTCCCCCAAGAACGCTCATTGCCAGTTGTTTTATTCCCTGACCGAGGGCTCTCTCGGCATGGATGCACTGGCCCACAGCTGGCCTCGGGGCATACGCAAGTATGCGTTTCCCCCAGTGAGCCTGATCGCGCAGTTACTGTGCAAGGTCAGGGAGGACGAGGAGCAGGTTCTGTTAGTTGCGCCCCTCTGGCCCAACCGGACCTGGATATCAGAGCTCTCCCTCCTCGCGACGGCCCTCCCATGGCAGATCCCTTTGAGAGAGGACCTACTTTTTCAGGGACAAGGCACCATCTGGCACCCTTGCCCCGATCTCTGGAACCTCCACGTGTGGTCCATAGACGCGAGGAAGACTTAGGTAACCTGCCGCCCGCGGTGGTTGATACCATCACTCAGGCTAGAGCCCCCTCCACGAGGCGCGCCTACGCCCTGAAGTGGAGTCTATTCACTAAATGGTGTGTCTCTCGCAGAGAAGACTTGCCAGATCAGTGTTGTGCTCTCTTTCCTTCAAGAGAAGCTGGATGGCAGGCTGTCCCCCTCCACTCTCAAGGTTTACGTTGCCGCCATCTCCGCTCACCATGACGCGGTGGCTGACGGCACCGTGGGAAAGCATAACCTCATCATCCGGTTCCTCAGAGGAGCTAGGCGAATTAGTCCAACTCGCCCCCCTCTCACGCCCTCTTTGGATCTCGCCCTCGTTCTCACGAGCCTGCGATTTGATCCCTTCGAGCCACTCGATTCAGTATAAGATTTCTGTCCTAAAGACAGCTCTGCTGGTCGCGTTGGCCTCCATTAAGAGGGTCGGGGAACTGGAGGCATTTTCGGTCAGTGACTCGTGCCTAGAATTCGGGTCAGATTATTCTCACGTTATCCTGAGACCCCACCCGGGTTATGTGCCCAAAGTTCCTACCACTCCCTTTAGAGATCAGGTAGGAGGGAGGCAGACCCAGCCCTTTCTTTACTTTGTCCAGTTCGCGCCCTGCACGTTTATGTGGACCGTACTCAGTACTTAGATCTTCTGAGCAGCTCTTTGTCTGTTATGGCGGACGGCAGCAGGGAAGTGCCGTGTCTAAACAACGATTATCCCACTGGATTGTGGAGGCCATCTCGTGTGCTTTTTTGAGCAGAGGTCAGCCGCGTCCCCCAGGAGTGCGTGCACACTCCACTCGGAGCGTTGCATCCTCTTGGGCGTGTGCGCGCGGCGCTTCTTTAACAGACATTTGTAGAGCTGCGGGCTGGGCGACACCCAACACATTTGCAAGATTTTACAATCTGCGAGTGGAGCCGGTTTCCTCAAGGGTGTTAGGGTCCTTTGGTGATTGAGGAAACAACTCGGTGGGTGTTGTAGCACGCTTGCGGTGCCTTTTTTCCCTAACACGGAGAGATGTGCACCCTCCTGTCTGTCAGTAAAGTTCCCCATTCGGTGAGCCCTGCAGATTCCTCCGAGGCCCCCAGCACTGACTCAGCGGAGGAGTCACTCGCCGGCCCACTACGTTAGGTCTGCCCGCTGGTCAGCCCGCGTTTTTGGGTACAGGTGCCTGCTATGGCCGTTCCCTGCTGGTGATCCCCATATGCTTTTTCCACCACGGTTAAGTCCCCCCCCCGGGTGGACCCGTGCCTTCCCTATCCGCTAACCACCTTCTTATGCGCACTCCCCCTTCTCAGGGTTAGTCCATATGTAATTCCGTTTGTCTCCCTATTGGGTGCGGATGGTCTCCGCAGCGTCCACCCTACTGGGATGGCACGATTCCCAACTTACTGTCGTATATTCCTAGAATTATCTAGACGCTAGCGACCCCCAAAAAAATATACCTATTCCGTAAAGCTTCTTTTGAAGTGGGGATAAGTTAGGGCCAAGGGCACGTTGGAGGACCGCGCCTCACATGATTTGGGTGCGTCACGCTTGCCTGACTGCCCTCTCATGGTGGGTGTTGGTAAGGTGCAGTCATTATGGCGCTTTCAATGGGCTCCCATACGTGGATTTAGAACATCAAATCCACTTATAGTGCTGAAGTTCCCCCCGAAGGGGAACGTTCGAGCTTACTAAAGTAACCCTGGAAGCACTATACTCCGTCGCCATAATGACTGTCCCTTAGCTGTTAAAAGTCTCTTCAGCTTAAAAAGGATAGCGTTTGATGGCGCCAGGTGTGCTTATATGCTCAGTTAATTGGCGATGCAGCACACCTGCGCAAGCTTGCGCTGCCAATTCATTGCTTTCATTGGCCCGTTCAATACTCTTTCAGACGAGCGGCTTCTAAACCGAATCCTCCCATACGTGGATTTAGAACATCAAATCCACTTATAGTGCTTCCGTTCCCCTCCTCAGGGAACGAAGGGTTACTTTAGTAACCTCGAACGTTTTTAGAAGAAAAAATGCTTCTTTTCAATCACATTGTCCACTGCACAGTCAGATAATGAGCATGCTTTTTTGAATTGCTGGAAAATGAGAGCTGAAATGGTTGATGACGAAAGTGGTTGCTTCTTCAAGTGCAAATACAGACATTACTTTGATTTCATTCTTTGACAATACTCATCACCAAGCAGGACACATCGGTCCAACTTAGCCTACAGGCTAAATTAAATTTTTGTGTAGGAACTGGAGTAAATGTACTCTTCTAAATGTGAAGAGAAGTAAAGCTGCTTATGGGGCTGTTCACATATCACTTCTTTTGTGCGCGTGTGCATATTGAGAGTGTATATTGTGCATGCTCGCATTTTCCCAGCCTAGTTGAAAACCACGAGTCACATGACAAGAACTGACCGATCAGCAACATATGTTGGAATATACACATTTCGGTAGACTAATAACTTCAGACAAACACAGATCACCCTAACACTGCAGTGCTTTTTCATACTATGGATGTCAATGGTTACAGGTGTCCAGCATTCTTCTAAATGTCTTTTTTTGTGTAAAATTAAAGACAAACAGGATTGGAAAAAAGTAAATAATGATAGAATTCTAAGTTTTGGGCGAATAAAGTCTTTTAAATATATAAAGCTGCTGACTTAAACCCATTTTAAATGTTTTTCAGTGAATATTAAATGACTGAAAGAGCTGCAGTTTATATTGTATTTTATAGGTATATTTTATTTGTGTTCAAAGTAACTTCAAAGTAAAGTAATTGGTAAACTGATTACGTCTTACATGAAGTAATTAGTAATGTAATCAGATTACAATTTGCCAGAAGTAATTTGTATTTTATTACTTTTTTAAAGTTAAACCCAACACTGCCAGTGACATTTAAAGTCCACACAACAATGAAAAATGATTGTCAAAACATAACATGCGACCTTAGTGGTTTAACTGCAATCAGCTGTAGCTCCAAGGAAACTTGTGTGACAAAATAACTGTACTGTAAGTCAAGTTCTTCTTTTGAACATCTTGAAAACGTAGCTGTCTATGGAGGATGAGGGAGCTCTCAGCTGTAAAGAGATATCATAAATAAAGTCTGAATTCACGTAGGCTCGAATGCTGCAGCCTAACCAAACCAAAGCTAGTGTTTTCTTCACAGCTTTCCATGTCCCTTGGTCTCATAGTTTAATTTTCTTATTTTCTTTTATTCTCTACTTTTAATCTCGTTTTAGTCCCTCTCAAGTGAGCCTCTATTCTCCTGTTCCTCTGTGATGTCTTCAGAGTGATGGGCTCAGAGAAATGAGTTCATTTCAGACAGCGCTGTCAGATAGAGGTGCGATAGGTGCGGCCTGCGTTTATGTGTGTGACGCTAGTCTGCTTTAGCATTAGTGTTGGTGTTTGTGTTTGTGTGTGCATCTGTCAGGCTGCTCTGTGAAGAAGTTGAGGTGGCGGAGTGATGATTTTAAGCGGTTGTCAGGGGCAACAGCTGTTTCTAATAATAGAAGCTGAAGGAGGCATTTGTCCTAAGCGAACCTGAGGCGCACTCATCCTCTCTCTTTCACATTTCTCTCTCTTTCTGTCTCAGTCTGCGCTTTCTCTGCTTTTCTGCCACGCTCACATAGATACACTTACCTGTTGTCATCTTTATGGGGCTGCAACGGTAAGCAGTTGTGTTTTATTGATACTGGATGTATAAAGTGATATGGGAAAGAAATGTGTCTCGATATTTTGAAATGAAATCATTTGTAGTACTCTAGAAATAACTTTCAGAACTCAACTTTATCGTCATTCAATAAATGAGTTTAGTAATTATTTGCAGAGAAATAATGCTTAGTGCTTACTTAAGACTGGAGTAAAGGCAGGTTTAATATCACAAGAATAAGCTACTATAAATTAAGCATTTTTAATTGTAATTATTTTTGTATTTTCTTAAATAAAAAAATAAGAAAAACTTCGACATTTGGATGTATGTGAAATAAAGTGAAAAGGTTATGACAGATACTATTATTCCTAATGCATTGGACCCTATGAAGTACGTTTTATTATATCAAAAGTTGTTTTTGTCAATTGAATCTTTTTTTTTTATAAGTTTTTTTCCTTTTTTGTTTTTATTACATTATCTGACAAAGTCTTGTCACCTACTTCACCTACCTTTAGAAACAACAAATAATAACTTGACTTCTAGTAGATAATTTGGTATCAAAAGTGACTTATATGACAGGCAAAGGCCTCTAGATTAAACTTATTTGACCAAAATAAAATTTTAAATTATTCAATTAGGACAGTAAGGTCTGACATTGCTTAGGCAAAAGTCTTGATACCAACAGCTCAAGTTCTCTTTTACACTTTTAAAACATGAATAAATTGAACAGACTTTAATAAATGAAAAGCATCCTATACTGCAAAGTCATGTAGCATGATCTCACCAGAAATAAAAAAGAAAGTTTCAATAATGAAACTGTGGGTGGTTAAAGAAAGCATTTAAGTGAATGTTAATTCCAGGTGGAACAGGGCCATGGCAAGATTCAGTTTGAGGATCATGCATACTCACAGTTCATCATCTCAGAATAAAAATATATTTTTGTATGTTTTTTTTTTTTTTTTTACCCCAGAGGCATGCTGTGAAGTGATTGCATAGGCATTTCCAAATCTTCAGCCTGGCCTGGACATTGTGCGTGTGCTCTGTGAGAAGAATCTTAACTGAGGTTTTGCAGTACAGACGTGTTGTTCTGCTCAGTAGAGAAACTTAAACATCTCAAGTCCTTTTATATCATCACACAATATTCTTTCATTCATTCATTCATTCTTTTCGGCTTAGTCCTTTTATTAATCCGGGGTCGCCACAGCAGAATTAACCACTAACTTATATAGCTTGTTTTTACACAGCAGATGCCCTTCCAGCCACAACCCATCTCTATGAAAATCACACAATATTGGAATATTAATTGATTAAAAGTATCATCATCATAGCGGTGTGGTGGTGCAGTGGGTAGTGCTGTTGCCTCACAGCAAAAAGGTCGCTGGTTCGAGCATCAGCTGGGTCAGTTGGAGTTTCTGTGTGGAGTTTGCATGTCCTCCCTGTGATCGCGTGGGTTTCCTTCAAGTGCCCCGATTTTCCCCTCAGTCCAAAGACATGCTCTATAGGTGAATTGGGTAAGCTAAATTGTCTGTAATATATGTGTGAATGAAAGTGTATGGGTGTTTTCCAGTGATGGGTTGCAGCTGGAAGGGCATCCGCTATGTAAAACATATGCTGGATATGTTGGCGGTTCATTTTGCTGTGGCGACCCTTGATGAATAAAGGGACTAAGCCGAAAAAAAAACGAATGATTGAATAAATCAAAGCTTTTCAAATTGATATTTGCCATTTTGTGCCTTCATTAATTATCAATTGGGTAATATTGACAGTATAAAAATGTACAAACAACTTAACTCAAATTGTGATCTGTTGCACCATTCAAATTCCTATGAAAATGAAATGTTTAAATAAAATTTGATTGCCATGGCATGCATTTATACAACATATTCAATTGTTCTCTGTCAAAGACAAGTTATGGGGTTTAAGTAAGTGCAAAAATTCTCTATAAATGTTTCTAGGTCCATTTCCAACCCTAGGACTTGGCTCTAATATTAAATGGAAAGATTTTACTGTATTAGGAAAGGTTGTGCATTTTAATGAGCTCTGCTCTGATGCTGTAGCATATCATGTCTGTGCCTGATGCTTAAACACACACATACTTCTATATATGGTTTACTGGGACACTCCATTTTATACAGCAAAAAACATGGCCACACCCTTCCCCTACCGCTAAACCCAACCCTCAGGAAATCTGTGGCAAATTTTCAATTTCAAAATGTCCTGTTAAATGTGGTTTTTAAGCATTTAAAATTATAGGTACACATAAGGTCCTATTATACATTAGGCACAATAAGGTGCAAGACATGTTTTGCATGATTTGTTGCTATTTTGAGATCAGTGCAACCCTAATTTTCATGTTGTGGCACACCGATGGGTCCACGAAGTGGCGCAAATGGATTTTCTATTTAAACAACGTAGTGCAAAATTTGAAAACTAGACTTGCGCTGGTCTCAAAATAGCAACAATCGCACAAAACACATCTTGCACCTTATTGCGTCGGGTGTATGATAGGACCCCTAGACTTTGCACCTAGATGGAGCCCATGGTGTGTAAATATTACCGTAAACCACCCCTGTAAAACACCCTAATAGAGTACAACTATGTCACACCCATATCCCTGTAAAACACACATACCTGTACACACAGGAAGACAGACAGTGTGATATATTCTGAAATAGGGCTGGGCGACATGGAAAAATAAAAAATCTAGGTTCTTTCATAAAGTTTGATCGATTCACGATTTAGATTTTTAATTTTTTTTTTATTGTGTAACTTGTCAACTTAAAACATTACAACAAAATGACTGAAGTAACATTCTCTTTATAAGTAACTTGAAAAACCATCAGATTAAGGAACATTGTATTTTTAATGGCCATGCCATACATAAATTGGTCAACAAGGTGTAAATAAATGTAAAACAAATTCACAAGTTAAATACCGTTGCAAAAGTATATCAGGTCACAAGTAAATATTGTGCAATTTGAAATAAACAATAAATACTTCTGTTCTGAGTGGATAGTGAGAAAATAACCATTTTAATCAACGTAAACATTACATCCGTCAACTCAAAAAGTTAAGCAAATTTACAACAGTAAAAAAAAATGTAATTAGTAAAAAAAAAAACACTTTGCTTGCATCATGCAAACACAAAGCATGTTGTTGATAAGTCACATGTAGCTGTTCTTTACAGGTTTCTTGAGAGGAAGACCAGCTTGTCTACTGTTTCAGGCTTTAGAGATGCTCTGTGATGATAGGTTATAATGTTCCCACCTGCACTGAACATCCTCTGAGAAGGGGCACTGGTTGTAAGAATAGGTTTTTTTTTTGCAAGTTTTGCTGAGCCTGGCAAAGATTGGCTGTCAGCTTGGCTTTGACTTTATCTTCTTGATTGAATGACAGGTTGTAATGCTGCTGCCATTTTCTTAAAAAGATACATTGAAAGTAAAGGACTGAACACAGAAACTGTAAAGCCTAATTTAACCCAGTGTGTGAAGTTGTGGACGTATAGCAGGAGCAAATACAAGCACCAAATGCGTGTCTAAAGTAAAATAATATATTTATTCTATTTTGTCTGTCAGGCTAAATAGAGAGAGTGGACCAGAGTGTGTTTGATGCAAAGTTATTAACAAAAGAAAAATACACAACTTAAGACACCTAAGTGCTTGTATTTGCACCAGTTCTGTGATCCATGCCCACAACTTCATGCATTGGGTTTGATTAGGCTGTCCATTCTTTGTGTTCAGTCCGTCACTACCATGAATTAAACCCAGACAGGCAGTCAGGCAGAGTAATACAGAGTGGACCTAAGCGCAATTATAATTTATCTAATAATTAAAAAAAAAAAATCACGATACCTTGATTTAATACAAAATTAAACCGTCTAAAAATGTAAATTCGAATTAATTGAAATAATCGCCCTGCCCTACTCTGAAATATACACATGGAAAATAATGATACTTCAGTTGTCAAATATATTTGAACAAACAGAGTAGATCTTTTCAACTGATTTGGTGGAGAGATTTATTTTAGCTAGAAGGAGTGAGAGAGATGAATGGTGAGTGGTGGTCATAAAATATAGGCTATTTATAATTTAGTTAACTCAAGCTAGTCAACTTCTTGTTCTCCCTTGTGCTGGTTACATGGCAACATACTAAAGCTACATACAGTTTACTTTATATCTGCTTTGCATCGAGCTTTATTTTCCCATCAACCGATTTAAAACATCACCCGGTCTCAAATCAGACATAGATGCTGTGATTATTTTATAGCCTTTCGTAAGTGTCTGTGAGAAAAAGCAGAGCAAATCCACTTTGTCTGTTTAACCTTCACTCTCACTTATCTTGTTGCTTTAATGGAATCTCAACTTAATTTGTTCACCTGTTATTCAGCTGAGAAACATGGCAACTGGGGGATGGAGTTCAAGTGTTTTTCAGCCTTTTCAGTCTTGACTTTTCAGTTAGTCCCAACACATACAGATTCTTAAGAGACACTGTTTCAAAGCTGGTTTCTGAGCGAAAACCCATGTTTGAAATATGAATTGTATTGTTGGGCAGTTCTCTCAGTTATCCTTTATACATTTTCTGAGAGACAGACTTGGATGAAGCTGAAATAAGGCCACTAATCAAAAATACCAAGTAAGTTTATTTGATGCTTGGAGTTGGTGGAGTTTATTCAAGCCTTTGTGAAATGATGAGTCTCACACAATAGCTGAAAAAAAAACACAAAGCATTATCTAAGAAGACACAATGCGGCCATGGCGATTGTAGTAAAGAATTACATTACAATTTTACTGTCTTTATTACAAATATGGTGTGTTTTATACATATAAAACTTATACAAATCACAGAGAGTTGTAACAAATATTTTAATCCCAGTTTCTTTGTGTACCAAATGTCCTATGGACATGTGTAAACATGTTCTTATAGAAACATGGCGTCTGTCAGTCAATTCGGTGAGCAGGGAAAACCACACTCCTATGTCACGTTGCAATAGGCCTCAAAATCACTGGGATTTAGATCTTATTTTAACGTCAGGATTTTTTTTTTTTTTTAAAAGACACTTGTTGTGTTTATATTACTCTAAAATGATTGTGGACACGTTACATACAGTACCTATATACAGTTCTGTCCAAACAGCTTACAAAAGTTGATTTTCATTATAGCTGCCCTTTAAACTAGTTTCATTTGTGGTTTTATCTCAGTGCTTGAAGTCTATTGTTTCTCATGAAATCTGTGCTGCACTTTTTAAACAAGTAGCACTCTTTCATTCTCTGTGTATTTCATATGCAACAGGATATCATTGCTTATCAGTTTGCCAAATTAGTAGCAGTGCCAGCACGAACTCTAACAAAGTTTATTCACAATGGCAGAAAAAAGTTTCAAAGTGCAACCATTTAGTCACAGTCTGGAGCCCTGATACAACATGAGATGCCATTTTTTTAAATGTACTTATACTCATACCAGTACTCATTTTTCAAATGACAAAACTGCTGTCTCAGTATGTACGGCAAGGCCAAAACAGAGAAAGGGTTTTTCAGATATATGTGGATTAGTGCAGACTTTGCCTTGATTAACCTGACCTCAAAGCAATGATGAACGCAGCTTTATTTTCCATATACTCTGAAGCATGAAGCTCCAGGGCAGCACAGTCATTATAATTATGTTGTTTAGTCGGCAGTGGAGAGGTTGTCTTCTTAGATAATGCTTTGTGTTTTTGCACATCTGGAGGCGGTGGCTGTATGACCTTCGGTTGAGGAAGAACTGGGTGAAGGAGGTCTTTTCTGAGGGGAGGTTCAGCCTGGAGGTGGTTGACATCCTCTTTGATTTGTCAGAAAGTAAAGCAGATGTCCTGTCTGAGGTTAAACATGCAGACAGAAACAAAAATGAGATGGACAGCAATGATCATTTTTAGTATTATTTGTGTTATTTATGGCAATGAGTGTTACCGTTTGCTAATAAGCATGCATTTGTTTTTAGTGTTTGCAGAATAGTTCACTAAAAATTGTAATTTGGTGTTAATTTACTCCTCCTCAGGCCAGTCAGTATAACGTTAAAATAGTATTTTAACTGAAACTGGTCGTATTGGCTCTTTGTGGGTGTAAAAAAAAACATATACATGCAAAACAAAATGTACACCTGTGGCTCCTGATGATACATTGAGGTTATTTAAGGTGGAACAATTAGTCTGTGCAAGAAACTGAACATTTTATATGGCATTATTTTCATTAATCCACAGCCTCTGCAAATGGTCCTGAGTTCTGTATTTATTATGGATGAATGAGAGCTAACTCAAACATGAGGCGATGCTGTTTGTTTGCTAATTTTTTATATGGGTCTCAGCATCCAGTATAAGTACATAATAAGTAAGTACCATTTTATTAAACAACTAAGCACACTAATCCTCTCTCATAAACAGTTTACCTTCTGGGTGAGTTTGCATCCATACTACACCATTATTGACGAAATGTTTGCACTTGAGACTTTGCCAATGTAAAAAATTTTGTAAATAATATTTTGTTTCTTGCACCAATAATATCACTTCTTAAGTCATCAGTGTATCACCAGGAGCCACTTTTGTTTTGCCTGTATATATATATATATATGAAGAGTTTGGTTGCAAAACATGATAAACATCCTTTTTTTGACATTTGGATTTTATTATTGGAAAACACTGTTCAGATGTACCTTGATCTATATGTGTGAATTGCTGCCATTAATAACATTTAAGAATGTACATTTTAGGCCATTTTTATGTACATTTTTTTTAACTAAAAAAATTATTTTTTCACAAAACGCGATTTCCACCAGACCAGTTTCTTTACAAAGTGCCATATAACGGATATAGAATGTTCAGGATTCTGCGCGAGCTCAGCATCCCCTGGGAAGAGAGTCACTACCGGTGAAGTGCTCCGAGTTTGCTCATTGATTTAGTGATAGAAGATGAAGCCTTCAACTTTCCAAAAATGTATAAAAACGCTACAAAAGTGGACCAGAATAAAATACTCCTGTGTCTGTCAACAATACACAAATGCAGCAGAGAGCGAGTCTTCGCTGATGTCAAAAGGAAGGCCAGGGACACCTTTTCTCCTGCGCTCCTCCCCATCACAAGAGACCTGTCTGCAAGGCTACATTTCCAAGTGTCCTTTGTAAAATTATTTTTTAAAATAACTTCTTACATGTAGCTGAGTAGCCTATCTGAAGATTTATTTATGAGGTTGCACCTATTATTTATAGCCTAAAACCTCACGTTTTTTTGTTGTTGGTTTATTATTAGGAAACATAAAGGGCACAGGTTGTTATAGAGAAAAATAAACAATTTTGCTTTTTACAACAGCCAATAAATAAGCTGTTATTATTATTATTATTATACATTATACAGTGTAATAATTCATTAAATATGACAGGGTGAGGTGAGCTTGTGTCGCAGACTCAATGCACTGTGACACCGCGGCTCCGCCCGCTCTGATCATACAGGTTTGTTTTTCAGCAGCGGTGTAAGGAGCCGCCTTCCACTCTTTCTGTAACAAGCTACAAGTCGTTTATCTAACTAACTTAATCTTACTTATCAAACAAAACATTGATTCATTCGCTTTTCTTCATTGTATTACTGTAGTAGAATATAGCCTAAGGTGGATATATAGCGTTTTACAAAAATAAAACAAACAAAAAAAGTTATGTTATGTTGTGTTGTGTTTGTTCAGGCCAAAACTAACTCAGGATCTTGTTATTTTTAATCAATCTTTGTATATATTATTCCATATATTTATGATGTATAGTTATTTTTTTTACCAATTTAAGATGTTTGACAATGTTAAGATTAATATGTTGCATTTTAGTATGGTTTTTGACCTATTTATGAACTATTTATGGACATAAAATAAAAATAAAAAATATCCTGGATTTCAAAATATCGTGTTCCTGGTCTTCACTGAGCTCAAGTAATAGTTTAATGTGCAAAAATTGTGGATAACCTTGACTGTTGATGTCTTAAATAATAATGTCAAATACTCGACATTTCTCAAAATGGGTATATCTCGTTTTGCAACGAAACTCTTCATATGTACTTTTGACTTACATTCTTTTAATTTTCTGCTGAAATGATCTCAGGGAGGCTGTAAAACACAAGATAATAGAAGATTATATTTGAGCAAGTGTAAAGCAAGTGTGTATTGAATTATTTTGAATGATTTCACAAGGACTAAATTATCTCAAACTGATCTCTTGAACATAATGGTGAGATCACTACAGTATATTACTAATATCTCTGAGGAAAGTTTCCAGCACCTTGGCCTAGAATCTATGCCACAAAATATCAGGGGGAGAGATAAGAGGGTCCAACGTGGTAAAAAGGAAATGAATTTAAAAGGTTAGTTCACCCCAAAACTGTGTTATTAATTACTTACCCTCATGCCGGAGGAATCTCCTGAGACCTTTGTTCATCTTAAGAGCACAGTTTACAATAAAATCTGAGAGCTCTCTGCCCCTCAATATATAGCAACAGTCCAGAAAAGGATCCAAAACATTGTCAAAACATTTCATGTGACTTCAGTGGTTCAACTGTAATTATAGGAAGATCCAAGAACATTTTGTGCATATATATACAGTTGAAGTCAGAATAATTAGCCCCCCTTAGATTTTTTTTTCTTTTTTACATATTTAACAAATGATGTTTAACAGAAAAAGGAAATTTTCACAGTATGTCTGATAATATTTATTTCTCTGGAGAAAGTCTTATTTGTTTTATTTCGGCTAGAATAAAAGCAATTTAAAATGTTTTTAAAAAAAAATTTGGGGGCAAAATTATTAGCCCCTTTAAGCTATTTTTGTTCTCGATAGTCTACAGAACAAACCATTGAATGCAATAACTTGCCTAACCTTAAACTGCCTAGTTAACCTAATTAACCTAATTAAGCCTTTAAATGTCACTTTAAGCTGTATAAAAGTGTCTTAAAAATATCTATAGTCAAATATTATTTACTATCATCATGGCAAAGATAAAATAAATCAGTTTTTAGAAATGAGTTATTAAAACTATTATGTTTAGAAATGTGTTGAAAAAATCTGCTCTCCGTTAAACAGAAAGTGGGGGAAAAATAAACAGGGGGGCTAATAATTCTGACTTTAACTGTATGTATGTATATATATATATATATATATATATATATTTTTTTTTTTTTTTTTTTTTTTTTTTTTTTTGGGCATAAATCTGTTAAGCGACCTCAGTCCTGATCAAATAGCTTAGAAAACTACAGGATTTTAACCCTTTAATTGCCAAGTTCACAAATTATGTCACTGATTTTGTGAAAAAAAAAACACACAAAATTTTTTATTTAAAAAGTAATTGTGGACTGGATATTTTTTACCTTTTATTTGTCTTGGACATGTGAATGATTAGTAGCAACACTGACTATGATGCATTGTTGAATTGTAATTTTTTTCTCCCTAATTTACTGTTGGAGGCTTTTTTTGCCCCATTGACTTCCATTATAACCACATTTGATGGAGCATAAACACACAGTCTTTGTTTTTGTTTACTCCGTGTAGTTCTGAGAGCTGAGATGCATATTTAGATTTTTTAAGACACATCAAGGTAACTGCGCAAAGGACACTCTCACACTCAGACACACGTACAAACAATTTAACTTGCTGTTACACACCATATAAAATCTTTTTTGCACATGCTCTAAAGGGTTAATGGTGCCAACTGATGATCAAGAGTAAAAAATTACATATTTTACATCTTCCCAACAGGGAAAACCATGAACCAAGTGCATGATTATATGGTGTCATGGTTTTGCAGTCAAAAAATGTGGTTATAATGGAAGTCAGTGGGGAAAACCAACATTAAAATAGGGACAAAAAATCTAAAACAATGTATCAAAGGCAATGTTGTTTCATGTGTCCAAGATTTTGAGAAAAGGTAAAACAAATCCAGCTCACAATTACTTTTTATATTGAAAACACGCCATTTTGTGTGTTTTTTTTTTCACCAAATCAGTGATGTCATTTATGAATTTGGTAATTAAAAATTTCAAATCCTGTAATTTTTTAAGCAGTTTAGCAGTTTTGATCAGAACTGAGCAAAAAACTTTAAAGGAAATATTTATCTGATGCATTTTTACAGTAATTTAATTTAGTGGATGTTTTCATTTTCATTTTCACTGTATATTCAGCATGAATAAGCTCTGAATGTAATTGAAATGAATTAGACAGCGCATGTATGATGTAAGTATGTTCAAGCTCACACCCACGAATGCCCGCACTGTCATGATTTGAATATGGAATCAATTCAGAACTTTTGAGAATTGATTCACAGTAGCTAGAGAAAGATTTGCATACATAGATGAATTGACTTCTTTTCTCCCACTTCTATTGGAGGGTCAGAGAGCTGTCTGATTTCATCTCAAATATTTTAATTGATGTCCCAAAGATGAACAAAGGTCTCTAGAGATTGAAATCAAATTAGGGCGATTAATTAATCACAGAATTTTTATTTTTGGGTGAACTAATCCTTTAAGTGCAGCTGAAGAGCTCAAATACTTTCTCATACATTAATTTTTTTTCTTTTGTGTGTTTGTGTTTGTGTGTTTTCAGGACTACACCATTACCATGTATTTCCAGCAGTCCTGGCGAGACAAGCGTCTGTCCTACACAGGGATTCCTCTTAATCTTACTTTGGATAACCGAGTGGCGGATCAGCTCTGGGTGCCTGATACTTACTTCATAAATGATAAGAAATCTTTTGTTCACGGGGTAACAGTGAAGAACCGCATGATCCGTCTGCATCCTGATGGGACTGTCCTCTACGGCCTCAGGTCAGTGTATGTGTGTGTGTGTGTGTGTTTGCATGTGTGCATACTGTATTGTTTTGTCTCTCTTCTTCTCTCTCGTATATACGTTAGATTAATGCTTGATTCTTCTGCCTGCTTGTATCTATACATTTATCTCTGTCTGCTTGTGTAGGCTGTATTTTTGGCTGCCTCTATTCCCCTGGCTGTCCTGATGTTGCATTTTTAGATTTTAGAGGCCGACGAGAGATGCGTATCCTGTCTAAGTCAGTGAATATAGGCTTTGTTTACCAAAGAAAGATGAGACTGTCTCTGTCCTCATTGGAAGTGGCCATACAGTAACATTCACATTCATCTCAATAGCAGTTGCTTGGCTGGTAAAATAAAGGTATACAAAAGCATGTTTATAAATGTAATAAATAGCAATATATGGTGTATGTATATTTTATGCACTCACACACTCTCAATAAGGATTTCTACCCTTCTTTCTCTCTTACATACACAACATAAGCCTACCTTTTACAACTTTAAACCTCATTAACATAAGAAACAATTATCTTAATATTCTTGTGTTCATGTTTCAATGTTTTTATTCATTTTGGATTTTCATTATTGTTTAATTCTACAGTGTAATGATCCATGCAAGCACTAGTATAATTAGATTAGATAAGATAGATTCAAAAGTATATTCTATATTTTGTTTTAATAATAAGAGTATGTACAGGTCTGTAATGTACAGGTCTGTAATACAGGCATCAAAAGATTTGAGAAAATTCCTCAAAAATACAGTACAATGGATGCCTAAAAAATACCAGTTTACTGTTAATTTTTTACACGGAAAGCGGAAAGTATACTTTTTCAGCCATGTATATTAGACAAACTACAGTATGTGCAGCACCGCTCAATGATAAACTCAACAGATATAGTTTTGATGAGTTAGCGTGCAACCAACAAACCAACCTTTTTTTTCTGTTTGGAAAATCAGTTATTATTAGTTCTCTACATAATCTACGAATCAAACAAACTCCACACCAAACGGAAGCTTTCATTTTATACAGTAGCTAGGCTATATAAACTATAAAACCTGTATGTAAATGAATGAAATAGCTACTATACACTACCTGACAAAAATCTTGCCGTCGTTCTCAGTTGACTTCTAGTTAATCATTTGGACAAGTGGCAGAAGGTCGATTTTTCCTATGAATCATCTGTTGAACTGCATCCCAATCATCACAAATACTGCAGAAGAGCTACTGGAACCCCCAAGGGCCCAAGATTCTCATAGAATTCAGTCAAGTTTGGTAAAGGAAAAATCATGGTTTGTGGTTACATTCATTATAGGGGCATGTAAGAGATCTGCAGAGTGGATGGCAACATCAACAGTTTAAGGTATCAAGACATTTGTGTGCCCATTTCATTACAAACCACAGGAGTAGAGTTGTGCCGATAGACGATGCCATCGTCCATCGCCAATGGCCGACAAACTACACGATGCTGATCCATCGCCCTGCCCCACATTTATATTGAAATATAACTTATTATTTGCATGTCATCTTAATAGCAATAATGGTCTTTTCATGAGCTGTGTTAATGTTACATATAGCTGCCACTAGCATGGCTGACAGCATCGTGAGGATTAAATGAAGGATTATACAGAACCTCTCATGCTTAAAATGTGTAGATTCAGTGGCAAACACTGTTACCTGCAAACCCCGTTTCACAGACTTTACAGTGAATGGCTTTAGTCATTTTCATAGCGGACTTAAAGCCACTGGAAGTCTTTTATTCACTCTTGAAAAAGTGTAAATGGTGGATTAACATTCAACACATGATCACTAATAAGATGTGCCATTATTAGTAACTGTAGGTAAATCTGTCAGTGTTATTTCCATTCTCTCATCTTCAGCGCTTCACATTTTCGCGCTCGTAGCTCCTGTCATCTGAAGGCAGAAGGCATTGACTGAATGATTGACTGCTGATATTAACCAATCATTCGCGTTCAGTTAGAGCAGTGGGCCAATAAGAAGAGCATAAAGGCAGGGAAAGCATTGCGGGTTTTTTACTTCAGCAAGTTCACATAACAAATGTTTATCTGTTCTTGAGTGCTGCGTTTGGCGTATTTAGGTGCAAAGATGCATTCTGCGTAAATGTCTCCTAAATCCGCGCACACAGTGAGGATTTTGCATTGAAACTGCACTACAGTAAACTCCAACCGAACTCTCGTCTCCTCCACCAGATGTGGAAAAAGCCATTAGAACAACACAGATTACTGTGCCTACTCATGCCAGAGTCCCGCAGAAAAAAAAGTGATTGACAGGTGGTTATTTGTTTGTAACTATTTATCTATGGTTTGGTTATGGGTAAAGCAAAGACCATGTGGGTCAGGTAGTGAAAACGGTGGTCTACAATTAATTAATTCGGTATGAATTAATTGATATTTAACAACCACCCCCACCCCCGCCTACGAGTCACTATTTGAGTCATTGCAGAGATGTATAAATGCAGTCGTTCAAGCTTATTGGAGTCATACACAATATTAACTCTTTTTTCATCTGCTTCATGACTTTAAATTGTAAATTTACATTAAATTTTAAATTTACATTATTTCTGTTAAGTGACAAGGCGTTTGTCAAAGCAAAGTCAGACCTTACTGTCCTAATTTAATAATTAAAAATCAAGGCATGATCATATTTTTTTGGTAAATTAAGTGTAATCTGAGTAGAGCTGAAGATCTTTGCCCGAACCCGATGGGACCCCAGGCTTAATTTCTATCATTTTAGACGGGGTCGGGTCAGAACTGCGCTACAGACATTCACAGTGGATTCAGTAATGTTCCTCCACAAAAACACATAGCCTAATCTTGATGAGTAAACTATTTTCAAATTATAACAAAATATTAAATAAATCATAAAATCATTATGTAGACAATGTAGATAATGTTTATAGGCTAATGTTAGCATTAATCTTTTAATATTTAGCTTCATCATCGCCTTAATGCCAGATTGTGAAGAGAAGTGGCGAAACAAATCCCACAGAGCCTTTATCTTAATTTCGTTATTTATAATTTATTTTAATTTAATTTGTTAGGGAGACTTCTTTTTATTGGTGTGTTGGCCAATTTAAAAATGTAGTTAGAGCTGAGATGTTACAGAGGACTTATTTTATTTCTTTGTTCCAACTTCTAAGTGGCCTATAGCCTACATTTGTCATGAATAAATTGTTAAAACACGTATAAACGGCTCATCATACTTGAAAAAAGGCAAAAGAGCTGTGTGCCTGTGCACATTTGAATAATGTCGGGCTATGAACGGGTTCGCGATTTAAAAAGCTGTCAATCAAAATGTGTTTATCGGGCTCGGGCCGAATTCTGTCAGACTCGGACTCTATCGGGCCTAACTTTTATGGCCCGATTACAGCTCTTATCTAGAGGCCTTTGCCTTTCATATAAGCCACTTCAGATACCAAATGAGGGGTGATTATTTGTTGTTCCTAAAACTTAGATTGATGACAAGAAAAAAAAACATTCGCCATTGAAAAAAACATTAGTTCATTGTCATTGAACTAATTCAAAATACACCCTCACCTCGCTGTGAGGGAAATGCAGAAAATGAAAGCACACAAGCTCTAAGGTAATAATCAAATGCTTATGACATAATCTTTAAAATAATGATTTCAATTAAAAACATTGACAGAGATTTGTGGTATAAGAGTTACAGCGGGTCAATAGTTAAATGTATATTTTCCGTGAAGCAATCAAGGTACCTAATGTTCCCATGAACTAGAAACTGAGCTTTTTTTTGGGTGGGGGGGGGGGTTGGGGGGGGGGTGTATTGGGATTCAGTTTATAAAGAAACAGAATATTAAATGAGACAACAGTGGGTGTGACTTGTTTTTCTACTCAACAAACATGCACAAGCAGCATGATTAAGATATACGTATTCTGACAATTTAACTGACAAAAAAACAGGAAGAGCATTTTCAGATTTCAATTAAAGATTACAATGTCAAACCATTTTTTTTCTTAATGGCATGCACAGATAATTTGTTCACCACAAAACTAGCAATGTGAGCTAATAAAATTATATGGTTAGTTTTGAGGTATTTGCCTCCTATTTTTATTTATCAGAAGAAAAAGTCATATGATTGGAAAAAACAGCCAATGCAGGTTCTTAAGAAGGACAAACATATTTAGGACAGGCCTATTTATTTTATTCTTGTTATTTAGTTTTTCTATTTTCTATGATGTTGGAAATACTGCAGATGTTCTGTATGCTGTTCGAATGTTAAAATAAGTCTGTATTTTAAAATGCAACATTTAATGTGTTACACACAAAATAGACACACCAATTAATTTTTTTATTACTTATTAGCAGTTTTTTATCATTTAAGTTATTTCTGCTTTTACTCTGGCTATCTTACTTTTTTCCTTCACTCTGTCACTTTTCTTCTTGGTGTGTTGATACCATGGCTTTTCGCCATCAAACAACCGCTCTTCTGTTTACCGGTCCAGGAATTGATGCTTTATATGGATGTTTTATTATACCAAACGTCAATTACTACAATTTGAATCGATTATTTTTAGTAATCAATTCAATCAAATAATTCAATTAAAAGTTTCAGCCCTTAATGTGGAAGAAATGCTGTGCAATTTCTACAGTGGGTGTTACGACTAACAAACAGCAATAAATTGTCAAACTACTTGCATTAAAACAATTGTGTTTATGACAATAAGTAAAAATCATAATAAAAAATTGCCAGTACAGCTTAAAATCTATGAAAGTGAATGAGACCGCAATCTCAAGCCAATTAAGTTCCATGGGCTTGTACTTGAAAGAATAAGGTCAAAACTTGAGGTCTTTAAAAACAGTACATTACCTGAATCATTTTTTATCAAAGCCTGATGTGCATGAATTCTTTTTTTTTTTAAGAAAAAAAACTTACCAAACAGGCCAATAAAAATAGACCCAAGTCTGACCTGACTGCATTTATTTTTGAACCCGACTGGATCTGAATGTAATGATGTGTGCACCGCCTGCAGCCTCACAGTCAGCTAGGAAAATTATGTATTATTACTTGATATCATTGCCTGCTTGACAGAAACAAGTTATTTTGGAGTTTGGTCTTCAACTGTGACCATTAGATTGAAAAAATAAATGTGATCACTCAATATATCACCTCTAGAGAGACTTCTCAGCCAGATTTGAGATTTAAGAACCAGAACAAACTATTGTAAAAATAAAAGTACTGTTTTTCTCATACCCTAAAATATTACTGACGCCATAATTTGCACTATTTTTTCCAAAACCCTACTAACAAGAGCACAAACATTTATATTAATTAATTAATTTATTAATTTATTTATATTTTACTATAATGTACACATTTTTGTAAATCATTATGTTGACTAAAGAAATATATGGTGTAATGCGCGAAATGTGTCGCTGCATCAAATTTTTATGCTCATTTTAAATAATTGTGGCTAATGCTCCAGGACAAATGACAAGTGATAATATATTGCATGTTAGATAAGTATAATTTATAAACTATTGGGGCTCCTAAAAGCAGTATATTTATAAGATTTGACTTTTTAGAAAAACATAATGCTTCCCTAATGCACTTGTCATACTGTGTAAGGCAGAACTCAATGTAATGAATGGTAGATGATGCCCAAAAATGTTTGTTTTCATTTTTTTGTTTTATTTATACTGGGAATTTTTTTCACCAGAAAACAATAATAATAAAAGTTTGAAATGTTAACGATTTAATTAAAGCCTATTGTTTATAAAAAGTTTGATAAAGGAATAAACCTTAGATTAAACTTAAAAACACATATCAACATATCAATAATGGCTCAGCGGTTTGCACTGTTGCCTCACTTCAAGAATTGTCGCTGGTTTGAGTCCCGGCTGGGTGAGTTGGTATTTCTGTGTGGAGTTTGCATGTTCTCCCCATGTTCATGTGGGTTTCCCCTGGGTGCTGCCGTTTCCCCCAAAATCCAAAGACATTTGCTATAGGTGAATTGAATAAACCAAATTGGCCATAGTGTATGTGTGTGCATGTCAGAGCTGTGGCGACCACTGATGAATAAAGGGACTAATAGGCTGAAGGAAAGTAAACAAATGAATAAATAATCGAAAATTATTAAATAAATTAATTCACACTAAATAAGCATCATTAACTGACTGCAGCCTTAGCAAAATGCCCTCAGCACTACTGTACATTCAGACCACTGCTAACAAAATTTAACAAAAAGATGTAACAAAAACCTTATAACTATGAAATGACATGTAGATGTAAAACAGCAAATGTTTTTCTTCTGAAATAATTCCATACTGACTACATATTGAATACGGTGCATCCGGAAAGTATTCATAGCGCTTCACTTTTTCCACATTTTTTTATGTTACAGCCTTACTCCAAAATAGATTAAATTAACTTACATCCTCAAAACTCTACACAGAATACTCCATAACGACAATGTGTTAAAATATTTTTTGAAAATGTTGCAAATTTATTAAAAACAAAACCTGAAAATCACATGCACATCAGTATTCACAGTCTTTGCTGTGGAGCTCTAAATTGAGCTCGGGTACATTCTGTTTCCACTGATCATTCTTGAGATGTTCCAGCAGCCTAATTGGAGTTCAACTGTAGTAAATTCAGTTGTTTGGACATGATTTGAAAAGGCATACACCTGTCTATATAAGGTTCCAGGGTTGACAGTGCATGTCAAAGCACAAACTAAGCATGAAGACAAAGGAATTGTCTGTAGACCTCCGAGACAGGATTGTCTCAAGGCACAAGGATGGGGAAGGTTACAGAAAAATTTCTGCTGCTCTAAAAGTTTTAATGAGCACAGTGGCCTCCATCATCCGTTAGTAGAAGATGTTTGGAACCACCAGGACTCTTCCTAGAGCTGGCCAGCCATCTAAGCTGAGTGTCTGGGGGGAAGGGCCTTAGTCAGGGAGGTGATCAATAACCTGATGGTCAAACTGTCTGAGCTCCAGCGTTCTTCTGTGGAAAGAGGAGAACCTTACAGAAGAACCAATCAGGCCTGTATGCTAGAGTGGCCAGACGGAAGCCACTCCCCCCCTGGAATTTGCCTAAAGGCATCTGAAGGACTCTCAGACCATACAAAACTAAATTCTCAGGTCTGATGAGACTAAAATTGAACTTTTGAAGTGAATGAATGCCAGGCGATACGTTTGGAGAAAACCAGGCACCACTCATCACCAGGCTAATACCATCCCTACAGAGAAGCATGGTGGTGGCAGCATCATGCTGTGGGGCTTTTTTAAGCAGCAGGTACTGGAAGACTAGTCAGGATAGAGGGAAAGATGAATGCAGCAACGTACAGAGACATCCTGAATGAAAACCTGCTTCAGAGTGCTCTTGACCTCAGACTGGGGCGACGGTTCATCTTCCATGACAAAATATCAATGGAGAGGCTACTCCGTGAATGTCCGTGAGTGGCCCAGCCAGAGCCCAGACCTAAATACTATTGAACATCTCTGGAGAGATCTGGAAATGGCTGTACACCGTCGCTTCCCATCCAACCTGATATAGCTTGAGAGGTATTGCAAAGAAGAATGGGCAAAAATTCCTAAAGACTGGTGTGCCAAGCTTGTGGCATCATATTCAGAAGACTTGAGGCTGTAATTGCTGCCAAAGATGCATTACAAAGTATTGAGCAAAGGCTGTAAATAGTTATGTAGGTGCGATTTCTCTGGTTTTTTATTTTTAATAAATTTGCCACAATTTAAAAAAATAATATTTCACATTGTCATTATGGGGTATTGTGTGTAGAATTTTGAGAAAATAAATTAATTTAATCCGTTTTTGAATAAGGCTGTAACATGAAAAAATGTGGAAAAAACGGACGTGCTATGAATACTTTCCAAATGCACTGTAAGTGATTTGCAAAATATCAACTGTAAACCAATTGCAATGCAATGCCTTAAGTAAAAAATTTATGGATTTCATAGTAACACTATTCATCATAAACACTGTTGCACCTTTTCTGAGTGTAATGGAGAGAAACATGAAACATCTCATATGTATTCAACATTGTACTGCAATAGTGTATGTAAGTGTGTTTTTGAATCAATTTGTATTTATGTTACTTATCATCATATCATCTTTCAGTCAGTCACAGCATTATGTCTGAATATTTTTTAGGTCGCCGATGTGAAAGAAATTGTCGAACTGTAGAGCTTTGGTCCAGATTCATGTCCTTCTGCAAATGGAAACCTGAAGTCCTAGATAGTGCATACTGTAGTTTGTCTGGCCAATGCTCCCTCTCTTCCCCTCTCTCTCTCTCTCTCTCTCTCTCTCTCTCTCTCGCTCTCTCGCTCTCTCTCTCTCCATCTTGTTCAGTACTGTATAATTTATATCTAATGTACTATGCCTGCAGGTATGGACATGTGCTGCTCTATTTGCACCTATGAGTGTGTGGCTATAAATACATATGATCACTGTTCAGATAGCCATCTCTGCTACTCAGAATAACAATACTGAGTATAATGGAAAAAATAAATTGTGATTCTTTTGGGGTGGATATATGTGTATTTTATACTGTGTGTTTCTGTTACTCTGGTTTAAAAAAAAAAGAAGCGTTTACATCCCAAACAGTCTCATCCAGTCTGCAAAAAGAAGCAGCAGTTTTGTCAAAAGTTGCCTAAAAGTAACAGCAGTCACGCACTGAAAGGCCACCGCGTGTGTGTTTTTGTGTTAATTAAAGCTCAGCGTAATTAAGATCCAGCCAGAGGCATTTCAAATTGAGGCTGCAGACATGACTGAGACGCTGTTAAGGCAATTAAACAGAGAGATAAAGAAGGATGAAATGCATTTTTGCAGTGATGTTTATCCAGCAGCTTGTTGGAGAACATTTAAATGACACGTCAAAGAAATATAAACGAACATTAGTGTGTATTACCAGCCAATTACTTGCTACGTCTATTGCACTAAATGGCAGCTGATTGGAAGTTGATTGCATTTGTTGTTTGGCTATATGATGAAGTATATGTGCGCTTGTCCAATCGATATTAGTTCAGCGTGAATTAAAGCGCTGCAAAGCTTTCCTGAGCAGCCATAGCTTTGAATATAAATCTCATTACAGGTGGAAGCAGGTGGTTGTAACACCATCTGCTGGGAAATGTACAGCTTCAGTGTTTCACTTACCTGCGCTGACATCTGGACACAGATTGCTGTGGAACAGGGGTCAGCGACCTTCTGCTCATGAAGTGATGTTGTTATTTTTTCTGGTTAAACGCTGTGCCACTGTCCCTTCTACCAGTATAAACATAGTTGAAAGATAATGATACTGCTACTGTCACTGGTTCGAGTCCCAGCTGGGCCACATTCTGTGTGGAGTTTGCTTGCTCTCGCCGTTTTGGCGTGGGTTTCCTCCGAGTCCTCCATTTTCCCCCATAGTCCAAAGACATACACTATAAGTGAATTGAATAAACTAAATGTCCATAGTGTATGAATGAGTGTGTATGGGTGTTTCACTGTACTGGGTTGCAGCTCGAAGGACATCCACTGTGTTAAACAAATAGTGGAATAGTTGGCGGTTCATTACTCTGTGATGACTGCTGAAATAAAGACTAAAGTCCCGTTTTAATCAGTCATCCCATGATTTCTACGACGAAGCTTTATTTCCCAAAGCAGTCACAAGTGTTACGATAACAATATTTCTTATCTCTATTTTTCATCATATTTCAATCTCAATAAACACTGATGTGCGACGCAGTGGCGCAGTCGGAAGTGCTGTCGCTTCACTGCTAGCAGGTCGCTGGTTCGAGCCTCGACTGGATCAGTTGCCATTTCTGTGTGGAGTTTGCATGTTCTCCCCGTGTTTGCATGAGTTTCCTCTGGGTGCTCCGGTTTCCCCCACAAGTCCAAAGACATGTGGTATAGGTGAGTTGGGTATGCTGAAATAGACCGTAGTGTATGTGTGTGAATGAGTGTGTATGGATGTTTCCCAGTGATGGGTTGCAGCTGGAAGGGCATCCAATGTGTAAAATATATGCTGGATAAGTTGGCGATTCATTCCGCTGTGGCGATGCCAGATTAATAAAGGGACTAAGCCGAAAAGAAAATGAATGAATGAAAATGGAGACTCTTTATTTTATATTAATAAATAACTTACGCCTCAGAAGACAAAGATGAAAAACAATGAACGCATAATGGGTTTTAGAGGCATAAGACGACTATTTGGGAGCGCAACCACTCAAGACAGTTCTGGAGGTAATAATACCAAACCAGTTTGATGACAGACTTTGGCTAAGAGGTTTTAGAATGACCAAAGCAAATTGTGGGAGTCGAAAGGACTTAAAATGATTCATGATCTTTACTTGATAGATTCAGACAGAATGATGTCCTTTGAAGAGTTGAGGCTTAAATTTATTCTTACTAGAAAACATTTTTTCAAATATCTTCAATTAAGAAGTTTTGTTAAAGCAAATCAAGATAATGATCTTAATAGACATATATTTTCATCTTTAGAAAACATGCAGATAAAAGATACTCTGAGAAAAGGTATCATATCAGAGTTTTATGGTTTGCTGACAATGAACTCACCCGAACATTCATATTGTAAGTTAAAAGCAGAGAAGAAAAATTTACTGTCCGAAGTTTCGGATGAGGCGACGCAGTGGCGCAGTGGGTAGCACGTTCGCCTCACAGCAAGAAGGTCGCTGAGTAGCTGGTTCAATCCTCTGCTCAGTTGGCGTTTCTTTGTGGAGTTTGCATGTTCTCCCTGCGTTCGCTTGGGTTTCCTCCGGGTACTCCGGTTTTCCCCACAGTCCAAAGACATGCGGTATAGGTATAGGTGAATTGGGTAGGCTAAATTGTCCATAGTGTATGAGTGTGTGTATGTGTGGATGTTTCCCAGAGATGGGTTGCGGCTGGAAGGGCATCCGCTGCGTAAAAACTTGCTGGATAAGTTGGCGGTTCATTCCGCTGTGGCGACCCCGGATTAATAAAGGGACTAAGCCGACAAGAAAATGAATTTCAAGAGTTCCCACTTAGATATGCTTGGCACTTATAGCAGGTTTGGCATGCTGTCCCGGGAGAGAACCCTGAGCTCGGAGATATTTGAGCCCAGGGCTCCCGCCCGGTCTAGAAGCATATTAGGAGAACCGAGATCAGGTAGATCTCGATCGCTCCCCAAAAAATGCCTCTAGCTCGGGACAGCAGCCGAGTATTTCAAAGAATTTCCCCCAAAAAGCTAGAAAGTTTTTACTATATCCGGCTGCTGGATATAGTAATTAAGGAATGAAGAAAGAGTAGGGGGCTCCAGTTGGAGCAAAGTTTGAAACTGACTCCTGTGGAAGCCAGAGCGGGGGAGGGGGTTGGGTGGAGACTAGTGAAGGGGGGCCATAAGGGGTGGGCGGGGTTGGCTCATTAAGAGTCAAAAATGCTCGAGAAACACTCCAAACAGAGATAGAGCAGGGAAGTGGCAGCGCTATATATAAATATATATGTATATATGAGAGAGTATATAAATATATATATATATATATATATATATATATATATATATATATATATATATATATATATATATATATATATATATATATATATATATATAATGGGATAATCTAAGGCCTGGAGGGGGTGATCAGGAGACTTCTGAGTCAGAATGGGCGCTGCGGGAGTTGGGTGCAGCAATTTTTTATTTTGCCATCTCTAGCAGAAATCGTGAAGTGTGATTTGGGCGGTGGAGATTTCTGCTAGAGGGTGAGTGGCAAGTTTGGCCAGACTCTTGCTGGAGTCGATGCTCGTGGAACACTCCGACTGGAGATGGAGCGGGGAGTGACAGCGCTCTATATAAATATATATCTATAAACGAAAGTCCATAGATATACATATATAATGAGTTTCAGTGGCCTGGGGGGGGCAGTGACTGACCCCTGCGGGGGTCGGCGCCCGGGGAACAGGGCAAGCTGGCCTACTCTAGCAGGAGTCTGGGAAAGGGGATTTGGACAGTGAAGACTCCTGTTAGAGGGTGACAGGATAAGTTAGGTGCTCGAGGAACACTCCGTTAGGAGATGGAGCGGGGGAGTGACAGCGCTATTATAAATATATATCTATGTACAGGTGTATATATATATATATATATAAATAAAGATTGCTAAGGCCTGGAAGGGACGGTGAGACGACCCCTGTGGGGGTCGTAGCTCGGGGTAACACTTCTGCGGAAGTCAGAGCTTTAGGGGGGGCGGGGTCCGGCAGGAGTCTGGAAATGGGAGGGGGCTGTGAAGACTCCAGCGGAAACGGCCAGGGTGGCGGGGTGACGGGGGGCTTGGATGAAACTCCAATTACCTATGTGGCTGGGGGAGGAAACTGAGTGTTACTCAGGCTAGAAGGAAGAAAAAGAAGAAGGTGGCTGGGTCACACCCTCGCCCTTGAGTGGATGTGAGATTATGGCTGACAAGAGCCATCTGGGCTTCTTTGGGGGGCCAGTGGCTAGGACGCATGTCTTGAAGGCATCAGGTGACCACCTTTCTAGGATCTGGATTTGTTGCTGCCCTTTGTACTTCTGTGATGGCTGCTCATATTCTGAAACATAGTATACAGGAATAAGAGAAGTAATTCAACACCTTTAATACTTTTCCCACACATTTAAAGACCTTATCACCATTTTCAATCAAAAAAGCTGGCGAGATTTATCTTACAGAATATTTACTAAATATTAAAATGTAAAAAATGAATCCAACTAAACATTCGAATACAGACACATGTATATTAAAATCTAGCCGATTCGACAGGTTGTCACCTATAGAGCTGCAGACTGATAGTGTTGCAGTAAACAAGCGGCAAGCTGTCAAACCTTAGTAGAATTTTACTGATTACGTAACTACCTAGTATCCTGATATTCACGGCTTGAATACAGTCAAACTTTAGCATACGATGATACCTTGTTCAACAATAAATGTATTACCTTATAAAGGAATCTAAGACTTTCTAATACTTTAAGCCCTCAAACTCCTCTATATTGACTTATCAGCCCCCAACACCTTCTGATACTCCGGAGACACCCTGTGTAAGAGTGACTGAGAGTTGATCTGGGGGATACCTGTGGAGCAAAGAACTGCTATAAGCATCTCTTAAATCAGAATCGTGTGACAGGGCGGTTGTGTCATCTATAAATGGGAAGAAGAGGGGGGGGGTGCAGAAGGAGAATGAGGCTCGGCGGAGCGACTTTGCTATAGCGGAAGTACAAATGATAGTCAGCATTGGAGCGTTATGAGTGCTAAATATTGTCAATAGTGATATGAAGAGTAAATGGGGGGGGGGTATATGTGAATATGGTATCAAGGGTGTGGGCTATATAGGCAGAAAGTATCTTTGCGAAGAGTGTAAATGCATTAGGAATGGATGAAGAGTGTGATGGGTTGAATGAGGGCAGTTTCAGGAGCTGGCAGTCTTGAACTCTAAAATGGAAAACAAGAGAGAATTAGAAATGAAATCTTAGCAACATGGCACAAGTACAGCAGACATGATTAATTGTATTGGCTGATATTCGTGGGAGGAGTCTTCATAAGTGTATGGATGATTGTGAATGGAAGCGCCTTTGTTAATGCATGTTCCAATACTTAATGTCACAATGTGCCAGGGTTGTAGAAGTGGGCATTTGTCCTCCTGCAGGGTGGTAATTAGAAGGAGAACTGAGCGTATGGGGCGTTTCTATGCTGGAAGTCCAGGAAACCTCTTGGAGAGCTGGTGAGATGATGATGGAGTGGAGTTTAAACCCCTTAAGCCTGATTTATACTTCTGCGTCAAGTGACCGGCGCAGGCAACGCGCGTGGCTGTGCATTTATACTTCTGCGCGCTGTCTCTGCCGGTCTGCATTAACACTTCCGAAACGCTAGTTGGCAGTGAGGTGTAAATGTTCCTCTGTGTCAAGTTTCTTCGCTACTTTTTTGCATTTCCTGAACACTTCCGGGATGTACAAGTGGCTCAAACTCGCTCATTTTGAGGCAGGAACCGGCGGACGTGCAACAACTTTAACTATGAGGTAAACACAAAACAAAACTTTCCATCCGGAGCTCCTTCACGGGACTCCACACTTGTAAACAATCGCTCGCGCGGCGTCGCGCCATTCGCGCGCCTCTCGGTCCCGCCCAGACTCGTCAGCGCTACCAAGCCGACCAATCACAGAGCTTATGCTACGCGTCGTTGCGACGTGTAGTTACATTTTTTGAGAGGTGCACGTCAGTGACGGCGATGGCCACGGCGAAGGGCTATGCGTCAGCGCCGTAGCATACGCCGGTGTTTGACGCAGAAGTATAAATCAGGCTTTACTGATATAGAAGTTTTTAAAACTCGAATGTATTTAACACAAGTATAAGTATGAAAAGCTACTCCATGGCCAGAAATGTCCTCCTCTTGTTTGTTGCAGTCGAGCAGGAAATTGTTTTCTTACTGTCATTATAAACTGACTGACATTCAGGTGTATTGATATGAGAGTCACAATTGGCGTGATACAAAAGGGTTACTGCTTGATGTGTAGGTTGTCTATCACTTGCTGGATAATACTCATTTCAGAATTTTATTTACTTTTTTTTTTTTTTAATATATGTATATATAATTATTAATAAAATGTAAATATATCAACTGCCTACATCAAACTTAAAAAACGATGTTGCCACTTAATAGGAACTGTGTGAATGTAATGTTTATCATGGCTTTACTCCATCCATGATAAGTAACATGTCTGTAATCTCAACATGATTATTTGGCCGGAATCAAAGTCTCTGCACGCAGTCCATTCATGAATTTGTCAGGAGAGAAGGCGGGACCGTCTCCAGTTTTGGAAAGCTCGTTGGATGGTGATACTTCCCCTTTAAGCTATTGGCTGGAGCGTTTGTAGCGGGAAGCATTCTTCCAAAATGAAGATGCAATGAGGAGAAAGTGATCCATTTATACTAAGCTAGGATCATTCTGATTGGATTATTACTGATTACGGATGAGTGGCCAGCGGTGCACAATCATATGACGTGCTCCTCTCGAAATTAGTTTATGAAACTTCACAAATGAAATAGTTTTGGATGAAGATTGGGAAGAAGCCCGCACAAAGGCTTACATTATGTCAATAAATACAATATAAATGGACCAGTGCAATTAAATAGATAGAATGAAAACATACCAGATATTTGTACACAATGTTTGGAAGCTAGAGGAACCTTGTTTCACTGTATTTGGCGGTATACAAAGATTAAATTATTTTGGGAAGAGGTAAGAGTCATAAGTGAAAAGATCATTTCAAAACAAATCCTCCTCGACCCAAAGCTTTTTTTACTGGGCTCCAGAGGACTCAAAGTATAGTAGGAGCGAACAAGTATTTATAGACCTCAGCTTACTTTATGCCAAAAGATGTGTAGCTTTGCTATGGACAAAGATGCAAAGACCAAACGCTTCTCAATGGATAAGACGAATGTTGTCAAGCCTGCCATTAGAAAAAATAACTCGTATACTAAAAGCTAAACAGCGCGTATTTGGAAACATATGGAGTCTTTCATTAGTTAAATCAAAGAAGTGGAATTAACAGAGGAAGAAGTTGATGAATAATTTTTGGTGGACAATACAGTTCCATTCTTATATTTCTGGTATGATTTTAATTGTCATGTTTGAATAAATTACCATTAACGACAAAAAGAGGAGCAGTTTTACTTGTATTATTTTATTGTTTGTTTGTTTGTTTGTTTTTTAGTATTCAATATATATATCCTCATATTTTGTATGATTTGTAAATGCAGCAAGGTTACTGTTGTAAAAAATGTTTGTAAAATGTTGTATTTCAGTGTGTACAAACTAAAAACGAAAATAAAAATATAGGTAAAAAGACTGACGAAAGCAACATTTCACATGCGCAACGTGGTTTGTCTCCTGATTTCTTCATTAATGGAGTCTCATTTCTCCCATTTTTGTTATAACGTGATATAATGTGGATTAAAACACAACCACATTACTTTTTTGATACACATGCTGGAATTTATTCTGTAAATGTCAACGTAGGCTCACTCTAAAAACATAGCCAGAAGTACATATGGCTGCATTTCATCTTTAAAACAAACGCTACGGGGTGGTATGACATCGTTCCTTTTCACGCTTACCAGCTGACCGCTTACCTCTGTATGGATGACTTTCCCGCTGTTACCAGTTTGTCCAGTAGCTCACCATGTACGATAATGGACTTGAAACGCAAAGAGGAGTTGACCAAAATGACAGGGTTTAAGTCCAGCGAAGAACGGTTCCAGAAAGCAAGTAAGACAAAAACATAATCCAAAAAATAAAATAAACAAGTAAATAACAGGGAGAGAATGTGGTAAAATCTTAAAACATGCTAAAAATCAGATGAGTATTTATTTTTCTGAATTGCTTTTTAAAAGGGTGTGGGTGGGCAGGTCAATCAACACAATTGGGTTGGGATTGGGGAAGGAGGAGGGTGGGTCAGTTGATCGGTCAGTCAGTCATTGAATCAGTCAAACAGTCAGCCAACAGTGGCTTCTGGTGGGTTTACGTGAGAAGGTGCAAATGGCACTCGCAAGAGAAATTTGAGATCTCAAAATGCACACACAGCAATCAAAAACTGCAGAAAAAAAAAAAAAACGTAGCTCCTGGGACGTATTTGGCACTCTCCAGTAATGAATATAGAGTGTGGGGAGTCAACGGATCGTTCCAGAACCGAACAAGTCACAGACCATGTTATCCTTAAAAGATTGGTTGGTGCCTACATGTCTGAACTTTGATTTAATTTTCAAAGCAATCCACAGGCACCCAGCAAAAGGCAATCCACAGGATGACTAGCCAGTCAACATCACAGTTGCGTGTTAATTAACTTTACACCTTAAAACAATAAGAGGCTCTACAATCAAAAACCCACCAAACCGGTTTTTGAGAAGTACCTTTTGGTTCGCGTGTCCTTTGGCGTCTGCAAGGAATACACATTCTCAGGCAGACACAGAAGCGATCAGAAACGCTTGCAAAGTTTAATGGACATACAGTAAAACTGTGTTTATTTGAGTAATGTATGTTTGCTTTATGTTTCTGTAGGTTTTTGTGTGTACATGTTCCATGTGTTTAACAAAACTATTATAGATAGTTCTTGAGTAATAGCCCTCAGTGACAAATGAAATCTACAGAATGTTTATGAAATACTTTATGTTTGGTATTGATTGAAAGCTAGGAAAGTTTCAAATGCATTGGTTTATATGAAGAAACCATATTATGAAAGGTGTCCATGTTATGAGACTTTATTTTAACAACTATGCTATCAAAGCAGCACCGACACAATTTGCTAACCCGGCCTTCTAGAGGGCGGAATTGGGGTGTGACTCCACCCTGCACCTTCTCTGATTGGACAAGTATTGTGTAAACCCAGCCTCTACCAAAGCCTATAAAACTTTGAACAAAGGAATTTCATCGTCGTCTTTTGCCGGTCATCTTTGCCAGTCGTCACCGCCGTCGCTGCCCGGACGTCGCTCTTCTCGTGCTGTGGCCGTTACATCGCCTCGCCGGAAGCCTCGTTACATCACGGAGCAGATCGCGACCTTCACTTGCTGCCGGCTCGACCCCCGATCTGCTTGTGCAACCGCTTCAACAACAAGCCATCGGGTCAACACATCCAAACTCTGAAACTCATCATAACTACAGGAACCCAGGAAGGACTTCGAACGCTGCCTTGTCCAACATCCGTATCCCTAGCAACCGACTAAGGAAACCCCTCCTCACCGACAAGGGAATTCCATCACGTCACTGAAGTTGCTACGCTGACCAATCAGCTTCGCCGGGATTTCCCTTTGGACCAGTCGAGGAAACCAAAATTACATCAGAACGCAAGTAGCACAAACAAGGTTTCTACCCATTACTGAATCTGGTGTGAAGTAGTAAAGAATAGCAAAATTCTCTGCTTTTATGGTTTCTCTCAGGTTGCAATGCTAAGAACTTAGCAAAGGCTAGAAGTTGAATCCACTCAGTCAAAACTCTCCTCAAACTGCTTGTGTGTGTGTATGTATGTGCATTTGTTTGTTTTACGTAGATTAGTACTTTGTGTTATAGAAGTAGCAATAAACTTTTGTTTCGTTTTAAGATCCGTGTTGGTGTGTTGTGTGCTTTATAAGTTAATGCCTCAGCTTCAGATACTGCTACCTTGCTCATTAAATAATTAGATACTGTTTTTATATTGTTATTGTTGGACACGTAATAATATAATACAGAATTGCTTTACACTAAACGTTCTATTTGCTGGACAAATACTAAAGTTAAGTGTAAGCTTTAAATAATTCTATGTGAATCATGTTCGAATCTTTGATTCGAATCCCCAAAGTTTAAACATGATTTAAACCAAAGAGCTGATTCTTGCAAGAGGTACGTTATCAGAATGAGCCTGGGTTGGTAAATGTGTTTCTATCATAGTGGCTAAGCGGCTGGTACAGTTGGTTCACATTAAGAAGGTCACTGGTTCAAGTCACAGCTGGAGCAGGAGACGTTTCTGTTCGCATGTTCTCCCATATCTGCGTGGCTTTTCTCCGGGTGTTCCAGTTTCCCCCGACATGCTGTATAAGTGAATTAGAACTAAACTAATTTGGTCCAGTGTGTGGATGGGAGAGTGTGTGGTTTCCATCACTGAGGGTTCTTGGTTGTGGTGGGTAGGGCATCTGCTGGAAAACGAGTCAAAGTAGCTGGCAGATCATTCCACTTTGGCAACCCCTGATGAAGTCAATAGAAAGTGTATGAGTGATTGTTTCTGCATAGTGTTAGTGCATACACATTTTCCTCAGTTTATCCTAATAGGCATATGTTTTTTAATGTACATTTTCTTTTTCTTTTTTTTTCTTTTTTTTATTAGAATATGCAAAAATCATACAAATACAAGAAAACTTCAACAAATAACAAATACAAAGCAACAAAACAAAAACAAAAAACAACAACAATATAGTCAGGTACTGGTATGTGCATGAGTGTTCGTGTGTGTGTGTGTGTGTGAGTATGCATGTAAAGGTAACTTGGTGGACAGGTCAGAGTACATACATAATTAATTAATGTACATTTTCTACATGCAGTATGAGCAGACGACCTACAGACAACCTACAGCAGGAGTATGTTTACCTGGGGTTAAGAATAACTACTGCGTTTCAAGTGTGTCAGCTTCATTTAATTAAAATACAGTCAACTCTCTTGCCAATTATCCCTTCTCGTGACAGTGTTACTGACCCCTTCTGTAGGCCTCATAACTGCATGACTGTAATAACATTGTGTTGTTTTTTGCCTCAAATCTGTAGGATAACGACTACCGCTGCATGCATGATGGATTTACGCAGATACCCACTGGATGAGCAGAACTGCACGCTGGAGATTGAAAGCTGTGAGTGTTATTTAGGGTTTCTATGCTATATATCATTGTTGCTTGACTTTATATCACAATTATTACATGTACTGTATAAGTAATAGCTGAGATTATTCAAAGTCATTATAGTATTGTGGCAGATGAAATTACACCAAGTACTAGATTTATTCAATGGAGCAGATTAGTGCTTAATGTGCTTATTTTCTACTCTCTGTAAGGCAGTGCAAATATCATAAATCAACTAGTGCAAACCTTAGTAAATCATATTGCAGGATTCATTTGAATACTTTTTTTATATAAATGCTGAAGTCAAAGGGAAATCTTAAAAGTGCATATGCAGCCACAAAAATGACTGTATCCACACCTTTTAGTTGCTAATTTTTCATTGTGCGTCTTTGGTAAACCCTGACGATAGTGTTTTAAATGCCAGATAAAGGCTTTTGCTTATGCAAACTATTAGTAAATCTGACTCCAAAAGTGACTGTGTAATGAATTTTTAGCTTATTTTCTTTGTGCCAGTGGTTTTTAGTGCAGAGCAATTAATTTACAATCATGTTTATTACACTGTCTGCAACGTGTATAATAAAAACAGCATTAGCCAACTAACGGTTGCATGTCCATGCATACACTCGTCGGCCACTTTATCAGGTACACCTGTCGAACTGCTTGTTAACACAAATTTCTAATCAGCCAATCACATGACTGCAACTCAATGCATTTAGGCATGTAGACATGGTCAAGACGATCTGCTGCAGTTCAAACCGAGCATAAGAATGGAGAAGAAAGGTGATTTAAGTGACTTTAAACATGCCATGATTGTTGGTGCCAGGTGGGCTGGTCTGAGTATTTCAGAAACTGGTAATCTACTTGGATTTTCATTCACAATCATCTCTAGGGTTTACAGAGAATGGTCTGAAAAAGAGAAATTATCCAGTGAGCATCAGATGGTAGGGTAAGAATTTGGTGTCAACAATATAAAAGCATAGATCTATCCTTTCTTGTATCAAGGGTTCAGATTGGTGGTGCTGGTGTAATGGTTTGGGGGATGTTTTCTTGGCACACTTAGTACTAATTTAGCATCGAGTATTGTTGCTGACAATATCCATCCCTTTATGACCACAGTGTACCCATCTACTTCCAGCAGGATAACGCACAATGTCATAAAGCATGAATCATCTCAGACTGGTTTCTTGAACATGACAATGAGTTCACTGTACTCAAATGGCCTCCACAGTTACCATATCTCAATCCAATAGAACACCTATGGAATCTGGTTGACAACTGCGTGATGCTATCATGTCAATATG
The DNA here is from genome assembly GCF_052040795.2 of Danio rerio. Classification (NCBI taxonomy): domain Eukaryota; kingdom Metazoa; phylum Chordata; class Actinopteri; order Cypriniformes; family Danionidae; genus Danio; species Danio rerio. The sequence goes on from NC_141033.1 coordinate 12,465,968, forward strand.
GAGCAAATTCTCTGAGGAAATTTTTCTGTACCTTGTTGAATCTATGCCATGAAGGATTAAGCCAGTTCTGAATGCAAATGTGGGTCCAATCCGGTACTAGTAAGATGGACCTAGCAAAGTGGCCGGTGAGTGTATGTTTCACTATAATTTCAACAATTTGCTGAAATCATGGTAATGATATTTGTTCACAAATGCCAGTGCAAAAGTGGTTTGTGGTTAGAAGTGTAATTTGAGGCTTGAATACACTCATCGTTCACTATTACTGTAGGTACTAGTTACTGGTACTAGATTGGACACCTATTTCAACTTCAGAACTTTTCTTATTCTTGAACTTTTATTTTGAAGCATTTATTCAATAAGACAAAGAAAACATTCCTCAGATGTTTTAGTCCATATTTTTTATACACAGTTGCTGCACATTCATGATGTCCATCTCCCATTAAACACACACAAGAACTGCTCTACTGGATTGACATCTGGCCACTGTGGAAGTCACTGACTTAAGCAAACTCATTGTCATATTCATGAAACTAGTTTGAAATCATTTGTGCTTTGTGACAGTGCATTGCCCTGCTTGAAGCAGCCATCATAGAATGGTACACTGTGGTCATAAACGGATGGATGTGGACAGCAGCAATACTTAAGAAATGCTGTGTCATTTAATCAGTGCTTAAGGGGCCCAAAGTGTGCCAAGAAAATGTCCATCATTATAAACCACGCCATTGCAGCCTGACAAAAACAGATCAAATTCTGACCCTACACTCTGAATGTCACAAGAAATCGAGATTCATCAGTCCAGGCAACCTTTTCCATATTTTTATTGTCCAATTTTGATGAAGCCTATTTGAATTGAAACCTAATGTTGCGTCTGAAACCAAAAACTTCCCTAATATGTCGTATATGGAGAGCTGACCTCTGGGATCTTTACAGATATTTCAGTTCATTAGACAGCTTATAAAATATAGACTTTTCTCTATGGCTTCTTCTTTACTTCCTTGCCAATTTTCTGATTGCAAACAAGCTATAAGCACAGCACTTTACATTCTCTAACATGCTATATGTTAAGTTTGAACTTAAAACTTTCCTTAAAGAAGCTGGAGTATCTACACAAGGTACTTATATACATATGTTCTGGGAATGTCCCCAAATTGCATTATTCTGGACCAAGGGACGAGACATTATATCAGAACTAATGAAAACTCAGATCTATTGGGACCCATTGCTTTTTCTTATGCTGGACGGTAGAGGTCTGCATTCCCACGGCTGTCCCGCGCAAGCTGCGGGACCCAACCAGATTTCTGTGGCGCTGAAATAAATTTCCGAATTAAGCGCGGGAGCGGTCGGTAACAGGTTTAATTTGGGACGGGAGCAGGCCGTCTAGCAATATCGTTCCCAGTGCGATGCTGTGTTTAGCTTGTTTGTTCGTTGCTGTGTGAGTGTGTGTGTGTGTGTGTGTGTGTGTGTGTGTGTGTGTGTGTGTGTGTGCGCGAATGAGAGGTGTGTGTGTGTGTGCGTGAATGAGAGGTGTGTGTGTGTGTGTGTGTGTTTATACAGACAGCTTGTTATAGGCTGTCTGGACTCTGTATAGCTGGGTGGATTTCGATTTTGTTCTCCCCTCTGCTCTTTAGCGGGATCGGGGACGACGGGTAGAAAATGGGGCGAGGCGGGCAGCGGGACAACAAATGCTGAATATAAGCGGAAGCGGTCGAGTTTGGGCTAAAACCTGGCGGGAGCGGGATTCAAAATTTTGTCCCGCGCAGATCTCTACTGGACGATTCATCACTCTCCTTATACATAAACCAAAAAAGCACTTTGTCAGTAGTTCTGACTGCTACTGCTTTTGCTGCTGCAAAAAAAAAAAACAATCCTGAAATTATGGCTGGATCCATTTGGTCCAACTGATCTATCTTGGAGGCTCTATCTACTAAACATTATTAGTCTGGAATACACCACAGCCAATAAAAATGGTCCCAGTAAAAAAAAAAAAAAACTGTACAATTTTGGTTAAATTGAGAGAGACTGTATCATTTATGTTTCAATCCTGAGTTTGTACTTATCAATACAATGTTACTTTTTTATTTTATTTTACATATTTTGTTGAGTGGATCTCAAGCTTTGTTCAAAATCAAAATGTTCAATAAAAAGAAGCTGGAGTATCTTCATTGTATGCAGTGCAAGAAACAATTTCACAACAATGCAGCAAAACTGGCGCAATCACTTGTGTAATCGTAATGCATTTATGCATCATCTCATCTATCATAAAACTACCTGCAGAGAAGCAGGCTGTGCTGACTAATCTCAGCGTTTCATCTTTCTCAGCCGCTGTGACTCTCTCACTCTCTGCCACTCTTTCTTCTTGGCTACTTTCAACTCCAGCTCTCCATCTCTTTTGCACTTTGTCTCTCTGGGTGTGACAGACAGTGTTTGTAATTGGGTGTCTGCTCTGTTGGGCAGACAGCTGTAGCCCTGTGAGGCTGCTGTCATGTCAGAGCACTGAGATGCATATCACAGCATGAAGGAGAAACCTCAACAGCATCATCACAGCCGACACAAACCATGTCACTTTAACACAGCAACGTGTCACCTGCACCACATTCACTTCATCCATGGGACAGGACAAGATATGAGGCTCACTGAGACCAAAAAAACAATGTTTAGGCAAATAGGGTGTTCTTAAAGGAGAATTCTGTCATCATTAACTTATCATCGCATTGTGAAAAATGTGATTATAATGAGATATCTGAGACTTAAGCTCATGTAAACACATTACATTAATTAAGTGATGATTAAGCTTATAATCGTAGGAACTATATTAACATTTAAACTATGTGGCTTACATGGGTTTAATCACAATAAATATACATGTTAACACATTAATTGCATTATTAACACTAACCAAAGTACACATGCTTGAACCCATGTGCAGTTAAGGTATGTCTTAAAAACTAAAAAGTACTGCTGACAATTCTAACTAACTTTGCCATCTGAATAAACATAAACAAAGAACACTGATCACACATTTACCAAATTCATAGAGACAGGACCATCAACACCAACTGGAACTGTGTCTTTTTTAAAAAGAAGACGAGCAGCAAACCCATTTCCAGATGTGAAAAGCTCTCGGGTAAAAACTGTTCCTTACAAACATATTTTTGTTGCGTGTTAGCAGACCACTGTAATCCACAAATGTGGGTCCTCATGCGAGCTGTGCTCTCATCATGGGGAAATGGAAAAAAAACCTTCGTTGCGGCACATTTATAAACGCAACATTGACGACCCATGTCTCTGAACAATTCTTTTACTGGTTTTAATTACAGTTGGCAACACACCGTGGCTTCTCACTGAACACTGTAAACGGGTGAAAGAGTCTTTGAAGTTATATCATGCATATTAATAAAGTCTGATTGGTTCAAACCAAGTGTTTCTCATGAATAAATGCTGAAAACCCAATGACGTCACGTTGTACCGGCCTTTTTTGGGAGCAGTAAAATATGTGCCTGAATCAATGTATGGCTGCATTTTGTGTATTAAATGAAACTATACGGGGTGAAATGACGTCTTTTGCCACTATATAGCTGAGCCTGACGTTTACACTCACAGAAATGTACACAGTGGCCTCTAGTGAATTTACGAGAACGACATGCAAAAATAATAAGTAAAACATTTCATTAAATTGATAAAAAAAAATCCCCCAAAAAATATTAGTTGCTTTTAGAACTTTGATATGTATATTTCTTACAGTTCCTGTACCAACCACATCACCTGGAGGCACTGTATCATGTTCTTACAGCCCAGTAGATCTGGGCCTGGCGTAAAAGGCCAAGTTCCCTTAAATGTTTGGTTTTCTAAACGCTATGCTATAAAAAAATGTTAGGTTTTTTTTTAATTTTGCAAATTTCATTTTAATTTCTCATAACTTTTCCCTTTGCAGTTTTTTATTTTTCAGTTTATTATTTCTCAAAAATTTATTTTTGCTTGGCTATTTTTGTAGATTTGCAAACTGCAAAACTTTATTTTATTTTGCAAGTATATATGGCCCTAGATTGACTCATAGTTTTTCAGAATCCGCTTGTTAAGTCGTGACGTATCGGTGACGTATGGAATACTGTTTCCGGGTCCAAGTCGCTGCACATTTGAATTGATTCGTTTATGAACACTTTTTAGTCCTATCACACATTAAAGTGAATTTTATATAAAATCATAGTGTACACGCCGGTTTCTGGACTTGCTGCATCACAAATACCAAAATTTTAACAATTTATAAAAAAATGGATCACTTTCTGGCCATTGGATATTAGGCATGGATATATATATATATATATATATATATATATATATATATATATATATATATATATATTGCTATTGTGATTTTCGAAAGTATTACATCACTTTGTAAACATTTATTATTACCATTTGATGAGTCTCCCTGTCAGTTTCATAGAGCGATTGGATTTGGAAGCCCCTTCGCATGACGTCACACTTAACAAGTGGATAGATGCAGCGATCCACAGTTGCTCACTGACTGATTTTCTGGACTATTACGAAGCATTCCCTGATTCAACAAGCCTCTCTCATATGACCACTGTGCCACTATTAGACTGGACAAACAGATGCCTGCAAAATTTAGGCAAACTCAGTGACCATGAACGGCTACGTATCAAGCATTTAAGTTGTACAGTGTAGAAAGAGATAATTTTTTCTCAAATGCCGTAAAAACAATATGGCAGAAGGGAGTTTTCATTCTACAACATGAAAATACACTGTTTTATATAGTATACGCAGCCTAAGAAGAAGAATTTGGATTTACCATGAGTTCATTTTGTCTAATTTACTGTTTTTTCTGGATCTAGCAACACTAATGTACGGATAAAGTCAAAATTATCAGCCCCCTGTTTATTTTTTTCGTCAAATCTGTTTAACGGTGAGAAGATTTATTCAACACATTTGTAAACATCATAATTTCAATAACTCAGTTCTAATAACTGATTTATTTTATCTTTGCCATGATGACAGTAAATATTATTTGACTAGATGTTTTTCAAGACCCTTCTCTACAGCTTAAAATGACATTTAAAGGCTTAACTAGATTAGATGGGCAGCTTAGGGTAATTAGGCAAGTTATTGTATAACGATGGTTTGTTCTGTGGTCTATCGAAAAAATATATTGTTTATAGGGGCTAATAATTTTGACCCTAAATTGGGGTTAAAAAATTAAAAACTGCTTTTATCCTAGCCAAAATAAAACAAATAAGACTTTCTTCAGAAGAAAAAATATTATCAGACATACTGTGAAAATGTCCTTGCTCCGTTAAACATCTTTTGGGAAATATTAAAAAAATCAAAACAAAAACAAATCAAAGAGGGGCTAATAATTCTGACTTCAAACTGTATCTCATTCTGAAAGAGAGAGATAGCTCTGATATATGGAAGATCGTTAGGGCCAAAACCGCCTGCACCTAATGCGTTTCCACGTTATTATGTATTAACGCTTCATTAACAGTTCGTTTAGTTTAGTTCGTTGTGCAGAGTATTGTAAACAGCATGGTCACGAACTTCATTTCCGGAAGTTAATTTGGTTGCTTATTGTAGTTGACACTTTACAGAACTGTTTATGTATTAAACAGGATTAATCACTGTAAGGTGAACTAACAGCCATATCTAACTGTAGCGTGTACGTGGCATACAGTATGTTACTTTAAATTTGTATAGTAAACACAGAAGAAGCAGAACATGCCAAAAATGTTTATTTTTGGAGCATCAAATTTAATTTCAATTTCAGCCTCCAACATTAGAAAGAAGAGAACATAATAATTAAAAAGTTCAGAGAGCATTGCAGACAGCAAAGAGGGAACCAGCATGAGTATTACAGCTACGCTTCAGTCACTCTAGGCTGATGTTTCCTTTGATTGAGCTTAATGAAGAACAGGGAGAATTGAGTATCAGAAGGCTTCATCCTCTAATTAAGCTTTAATGTTCTGCAGGACTGTGAGATTAGAGCTGTGAGTCTGCAGGGACAATCGTGTCAGTTAGACCTGTGTTCTCACCGCAATCACATGCTGATTTACACCACATGACTGTGGGAACGTGATCGAGCACACTTTCCCTTTGAGCCTTTTGTGAAGATCTGTGTATTCCTGAGAGCCTTTCTGTCCCTCTTTTGTCTCTCAGATGGATACACCACAGATGACATTGAGTTCTACTGGCAGGGAGGAAGTTCGGTGACGGGGGTGGACAACATCGAGCTGCCGCAATTCTCTATTATTGATTATAAAACACTGTCTAAGAAAGTGGTGTTCGCCACAGGTACAGTGCGCTCCCTGCATGTCCATGAGATGAATAGACTGTTTTTCGAGATGAGTCAGCCCTCCTCTGTCCTTCACTTTATGCCAAAATTACCTTCACACAAACAAAATAGAGTCCTGCTGCAAATGTTTTGTTTGTTTTTCAGCACAGAATGTTAAAAATAGCATGCTTAGCTGTAATGTTGTTCATGTTTATCTTTTAAAGGCATGGTTTTGTATAAAATAGAGTCACAGACAATGTTCTTTGATTTTACTTGTAAATCAATGTCTTTAGGGTAATACTTTATTTTGATCATCTCCTTTAAACATTCTGCTGACTAAACGTATCTTTGCAACCATATGTAAACAAGCAGTCATTAGAGATTTAGTAGATTGCTGAATATCTGCTGACTCTTTAATTTGATGCTTTTTTTAACCCACATCTAGCTGACTGTAACTTTCCAAGTATGTTATATACACTACCTGACAAAAGTCTTGTGGTCAATCCCAGTTGTAAAAGCAAGGTAATAATACCTTGACTTCTATATGATCTATTGGAAAAGTGGCAGAAAGTAGATTTTTCAGATGAATCGTCTGTTAAACTGCATCCCAATCCTCACAAATACTGCAGAAGACCTATTGGAACCTGCATGGACCCAAGATTCTTTTCTGAATTCATCTGAATGTATTTTTGTGAACTTACAATACTTCAATTTCTCACTTTCAGGGTCGTATCCTCGTCTGTCTCTCAGTTTTAAATTGAAGAGAAACATTGGATATTTCATCCTGCAGACCTACATGCCTTCAACCCTGATCACCATCCTGTCCTGGGTCTCCTTCTGGATCAACTATGATGCTTCAGCTGCAAGAGTTGCACTAGGTGTGTGTATGTTGCAGTTTTTCTCAAATGCTAAAACACAAAAGCCAATCCTCTAAACCAAATGACCAGTTGTCTAAACACATTTACTAAATCTAGCCATCATTTTCCAATATCATAAACACATTTCACATGAAGACAAAATTTACAAAACACAATCCTCAGTTCTCATAAATCGAAACACATTTTTACTTGCTAAAACAAGTTGCAAAAGAGCTCTGCTCATATTCTCAAATGAAATGTGATGCAAAATCCTTGCCACAGTCAGCAATATTAGAACACAATGAACACACCTGGCATCCTTCATTACACACAGCGACTCAAAATTTAGTTTTTTTACAATGGCTATGACAGTTTTTTCAATACATTTAACAGGTTTGCTAAACTCTTAACGCACCAACACACCTAAAACACACAATTGGCAAAACAGTTCATTTCATGCTCGAGATGACACATTGTAAACTAAACCTCTAAACTACTTTTTAAAATACAATAATAAACTAACACAATACACCATGTCTAACAAAACACTGTAAACATGTTTCAAAATCAAATAATGATTGAAAACACTAACACATGCTCTCTTCCAACAGAAACATTTAGTCAATCAGAACACATTGAACATAAAAACACTATCATCAGCTGACATTACAGAAACTGCATTATTTTATGTGTCAGCTCTGCCCTTATATTGGAAGCCACTCTACTATTTAGTTTTGTTGGGTTTAGTAAATGCATGAATTTTGTATTTTTGATGCTGAAATTCAATACAAAAAAAAACTACCATCTCAGAGTAGCTTTATAAAATGTAGTTTATATGAAGAAACATAAAATACAGACACAGAATTGCTGCAGTATAGACTTTATTTGCAAAAGGACATCACTGCAAGATATTCACACAGAAAAAGCACAGCAATTATAATAAAAATGAAGCAAAGTAATCTTCTATTCTGCCCGATCTTCTGCATTTGCCCAGCTTCTTCTTCTCTGGCCTGACATGGTAACTGTGGCCCTTTGGCCTATTAAGTTTCTTCCATGGCGACGCCTTTTCGCCAAGTTGAAGTCAGCCTCATCAACATAGATAATTTCATGTGGGACTTGATTGGCCTCCAATTCCATGACTCTCTGAAAGAAGAAACATTGTAGATATGCAGTAAAGTACAGCATTTACACTATATACTAACCCAGATAGCAGGCAGTAATCGGCCCGAGCTCGGCTGCCCCCCGGCGCCTCCGGCTCCGACTCGGCATCGGCGAGTGTTATCCGGGCAGAGTGCGGCCCGCAGCTCGCTCGCGCACATGCGGTTGTGATGCGGCTGTAAAGCACTGGCCCGATTCCGGTCAACCATATCCTGGCCGCTTCTGGCAAGGACTCGGCTGATGGCAACCGATTAAGTTCTTATTTTATCTAGTAATCTGTTAGCTCCACGTTTAATGATAATTTGAGAAAATATTCATGGTACGATGGCAAAAAAAAAAAAAAAAAAGAATATTTAGTGTGGATGGTCGCAATGTTTAGACGCAAACAAAACAATATTATTTATAAATAGATTATACATGTCATATAGAGAAAAACTATGTAAAATTCGCTTATTTTAGAGATAGCACGCTCCTGTGCTGACTGTTTTTTTTTTTTAAAGCAGAAGTTGGTTTCATAATAAACACATGCGTTACTAAACTCCTGATCCAAACTCCAATCCAGACGGTGGCGCTAATGCTCCAAAAAGCTGGTTGTCAACCACCATGGCACGAAGATCACAAGAAGAAAAAGTTTGGTTTTTCAAAGATTTCATGTGGATTCCGGTCAGAAAGGTAAGCTTTTTACTGCTTGTGTTCTGTATAATTAGCGAATTTAGAGCTTAAAACATTTCCACGGTGTTTGGTTGTAACAGCGTTTAGTAATTTAAAACAGTTTGATACGAAATGTAACTTGCTTTAAGAAACACGACTGGAGCTAATGTATGCTAACGCTAACAGTTACAAACACGTCTGAAAGTTCCTTTTCCTTTTACACAATGTTAGATTGTAACGTGTGTAGTAACTGAAAACTATTTTAATTATTTTAAAGAAACATGAAACGAATTTGTGTGTATGCTAACTTTGCGTTAAAGAAAGTTTCTGTAGACGAATCCATTAACTAACTTGGCAAAACGTGTTTTTTTTTTCCTGATTTAACATTATAAAGTACCGTGGATGTTGAAAAAAATCTTTGTACAGGCGTATACTTTTCCAACAGTATTAATTCTGTGATTATGTGTAAATAAAAACTAATCGTTTTGGATTAATAAAATATTATTGTTTATCTTGTTTATGCAGTTAGTCACGAAAAATGATCGAAACTCGACTGTTTACTATTCTCTTTAAATTATCCAAGAGAAATATATTACTATGCACTTTAATTCATATGTGTTAGCCTATGTGAATCAATTATATCTTTTGTTCAAGCTGTAATGGTCAGTTAATGTAAAACTGAACGTCTTAAAGCAGATTTTGATGTTTTTTTTTGTTTTTTATGTTATTGACAGTGATAAATTCTGATTTAAATGAATGGGTAACAATATTTGTTGGTTAAGTCTTATTGTTCTTGTTTAACAAAGGTTAGTGAGATCATTTTGCAGCACATCACGACCAAAGAAGTCAATGGCACACTCTTTTGAACGTGAATAGGCATGTTATAGTTGTGTGCTAAAAGTCCATTTTAAGCTGTAAACTGCTGATATATTTTCAACATAGATTGAGCTTTTCAGACATTACATTACTAATTGCTTCACAAACAGCTGAAATGGTTTATTGTTATTGGCTATCATCATCAAACATTTTTTACAATGGTAGGTTAATCTTCATGGGTACAGAATAATGCATGTGCTTGACAATCTTACAAATCTATGTCTCAGATTCATAAGGCTGTCACTCTGCATGAATCTCCGAATAAATCTTGTGCAACCTTCTGTGTACTGATTATTTACACTATAGGTATTATATGCATTAATTAACTTTGATAGTATTTCAGGATTTGAACTTTTCTTTACGGGAGGTTAACAACAATGTGATGTTTTATTATAGATGCATATGAGGAAGCTCGACTCAAACATCCACACGCAACTGTGATTTCTGACTGGTAGACAGATGAGGATGATGATCGCCTGTCATACATCTAAAGACAGAACAGGTTTGTTTGCAATTATTTTAAACACATACTGTCAACATTATGTCATTGATCTATTACGACCTGTGAGTTTTGCCCTGGCACTATACTAAAGTGATGTTTTGTTTTGTAAATGTATCTGATTAAGGGACAGTATAGACACATCTATACCATGATGAAGAAAAATTACTTGGAACAAAGAGGCTGGATAAAAGGCAGGTATGAAGATTTCAGAAATCAATGCAGCACCACAAGTACCATCACCATCAATGACTATGGCAGAAATCTTAAGACCACCATCAAGATGCACAGATACTGTACATTCCAGTACACCAGGCGTGTCCAAACTACGGCCCTTTTAGGGGCCGTACTACGGTGTCCAAACTAAAGCCAAACTACGAGGCTTTTTATAAATATCAATAGAATCTGGCCCGCTATACAAAAATGAACGTAATTCAATAAATAACCACCGGGTGTCGCTATTACATGCATTAAATTAAGCAGCAGTTCTTGTTATGATCTATCTATCTATCTATCTATCTATCTGTCTGTCTGTCTGTCTGTCTGTCTGTCTGTCTGTCTGTCTGTCTGTGTCTGTCTGTCTGTGTCTGTCTGTCTGTCTATCTATCTACACACAGTTGAAGTCTGAATAATTAGCCCCTCATTGATTTATTTCTTCTTTTTTTAAATATTTCCCAAATGATGTTTAACAGAGCAAGAACATTTTTACAGTATGTCTGATAATATTTTTTCTTTTGGAGAAAGACTTATGTTTTATTTCGGCTAGAATAAAAAGCGGTTTAATTTTTTTTATGAACCATTTTAAGGTCAAAATTATTAGCCCCATAAGTCTTCAGAACAAACCATTGTTATAAAATAACTTGCCTAATTACCTTAACTTGACTAGTTAACTTGATTAACCTAGTTAAGCCTTTAAATGTCACTTTAAGCTGTATAGAAGTGTCTTAAAAATATCTAGTCAAATATTATTTACTGTCATCATGGCAAAGATAAAATAAATCAGTTATTAGAAATGAGTTACTAAAACTAATATGTTTAGAATTGTGTGGAAAAAAATGTTTAACTCTCCGTTAAACAGAAATTGGGGAAAAAATAAACGGTGGCTAATAATTTAGGGGGGCTAACAATTCTGACTTCAACTGTGTATATATATATATATATACACACACACACACACACACACACACACACACGTGTCTGTGTGATGTATGTAAAATTTGGCCCGCGACAACGTTTGTTTTTTTGCATCTGGCCCTCGGCCCAAAAAGTTTGGACACTCCTGCAGTACACCTATGAACATTTACAGTCTTTGTTCTAGTGCAGTTTGAGATCAAGACAGAACTTATTGCATCTCGTGATGTCTTTGTAAGAATTGAAGACATCACTAAATTTGTTAAGGTTTAATGCAGCTAGAAAGTAAAGATCAACTAGAGAATATCAGCAGTGTCTAACCCACTGTTGTATTTACAGAAGTTGTATGAGAATAAGCTACAGGTTGATTTATACTAATCTGTTATTTTTCTTTTTTTAGCACGACTGACTGAAGTTTTAAAATCATGCAACGTCATAAAGCAGCAGCTGGGCCTGATTCTCACAAAACCAAAACAGACGTGATGAAATTCCAGATGTAAACACATTTGACCTTCCTTTGGCCAATTTGATTTGGAAAAGCTTGAAAATCAATTAAAGGAGCAGCCTGAACAAATGAAGAAACTGGTAGGTTCAAGCTCTTGCTAATTTCAAAGTGTTTTAAGTTTATTTGTTTTTTTTGATAGTTTTTTTTGCTTCGTAGGTAGCCTACTTTTTTCCTAATTTTTTCTTTTTTTTTACATTAGTACTTGTTCACTACTAATTATCTGTTTATCTTTTAATCACAGATGGATTGAGGACAAATGTCCATACCACGCCACTGATAAAGAATTGGAAAAATGCATTACAAGGTAGCTACAACTTGCCCCTGACAGGGATGGAGGAAGAAAGAAGAGAAAGCTAATGTGTCAAATGTCTACATCACTATTTTGTTTTATTTTTTAAACAACATTTTAAGTGTATTAGGATGTTCCCTGATACTTGAACAATTTGTTTCTTTCATTTGCATTTATATATATATATATGTATATGTATATATATATATATATATATATATATGTGTGTGTGTGTATATATGTATGGTATGTATGTATGTATGTATGTATGTATGTGTGTATGTATGTGTGTGCGCCAAATTCTGAAGAAACATCTTGATACATTTTTAATAAATGTAATACAAATAAAATTATAAATATAAAATTGCACAAGACGTGTATATATATATGAAATGTATAATCATCTCACTCATGTCTTGCTGTTTGTGCAATTGATTTTGTTTAAGTTTATTTAAAAAAAAAAGTTTGACTTTATACTTCTGCAATTATATATATATATATATATATATATATATATATATATATATTTGTTTGTTTATTATTATTTTAATGTTTTATTAAAAAATGTTTCAAGATGTTTCTTCAGAATTCTGCAGTACTTTTTACAAGTTTGACTTGGATATTTTACGGATTGTCATTGGTATTTTTAAGATGTTTCTTGCTATATCTTAAATTGGTTTCTATATTTAGGTTTATATAAAATTTTGCTGTTTTTTACAAATTTTTAATTCAAGTCTATTGGGAAAACAGGGTTGTTTTAAAAAACATCTGTGTTTGTGTGTAATTTTTAGAGTTTTTGTTTAAATCTTTCTGTGTGTCTTTATTGTGTTGTTTTATTGTTGTTTTTATATTGACATTCTTGTGCACTACAAAATTATTTATAAAATTTTAGTACTATTTTTTTCATGCAATCAATAAACGTTTAACATTTATTTATTTTGTCATTTGTCTGATTATTTTCGTTACAGAATATGTATGCAGTTTGCACTTTATTCAAAGGTTAAACGCAGTGCTTACACTTTGTGTTTACATTATAGCCTGTGTTTGCTGTTATATAAATTCAAATGGTTGTAATACCATATATCAAGTACCAATGTAATACCAAAAGGTTTTATAAGGTGTATAAATACGGAGTCGCGCCAGCTCCGGGCCGCAGCGCACATTACCCTCGCGCCGATTCCGGCGCGGATGCGCAGCGTCGGCTCGCTTACGGCAGCCGCATCTGGCCCGCTTGATTCGGGCCGGAATCGGGCAGTGAGTCCACAGGCATCCGGCCCGAGTCCGGCAGCCGAAGTTGGGCCGAGGGGTTAGTCTCCGGCAGGCGACAATCTAGCCGGAACTGGCCCGAGTGTATTTTGCTATCTGGGAATGAACTCCAGGTTTAAAGAGTAGTTTACTACAAAATACACTGTGTATAGCACAGTAATGACTGTATTCCATAACCTTACCTGGATTGGTGTATTGGTGACGGAGTTCTTTGATGCACTCACTGTTCCAAAAGTCTCAAGAGTCCTCTTTTAGAACATACAGTATCATCATGTGATGGGAAAAAGCTCAACACATTGGAGAAATCGAGTGTGGCAACAAAGCCAACAAAGACGGATGTTGTGCTAACTGCGTTAAGAGTTTAGGAAACTTGTTAGATGTATTGAAAAAAACTGTCATAGCCATTGTAATAAACTGTAAGACACTTGTTGCTAATGCTGTGACCACATGTATAAAAGCAAGCACAATGGATGAAGGCAGAGTCAGGGGAAGAGGAATTCACGTCAGAGGAGGGAGAAGAGCTGGCCATAGAAGAAGAGGAGCAGCTCAACGAGGAAGAGGAAGAGGCCAACAAGGGAGAGGAGAAGGTCCATGTGGGAGAGAAAAAGGTCCCCCCAAGACAACCTCGCACCATCATTACGCACGAGATGCGAGAAACAGTCATTGACCATGTCAATATTACTCTTTGTGTGGGCATGCATTTGGATTGGATTGTCCCCCAGCATGCTGTCCTTGGATCTTACAACACCCAACATCTCCTCACCTACCTAGAGGAGCTAAGAGACATCCTCCTGGACCACCAACAACACCATCCTGGGCCCGCACATCACATTTATGTGATAATTTGAGACAATGTCATTTTTCCTACGGTGCCTGGCATAAGACAATATAGCCTGCGATGTGGATGAGGTGATGTGGCCCGATGCAGCTCAGTGACATGATGGCACACACTGCTTGTGGTGTTTAAGTGTGTGTGTGTGTGTGTGTGTGTGTGTGTGTGTGTGTGTGTGTGTGTGTGTGTGTGTGCGTGTGTGCGTGTGTGTGTGTGTGTGTGTATGCGTGTGTTTGTGGTGTGAATAAAGTAAATAAAAACTTTACACCCTGATCATGTTTTCAAGAGTAGTGTTGTGTGCAATAGATTCTGTTTTTGCATTAAGTATTTTCTATAGATTTATACTCTTCATATGAAACTCACAAATCTAAATGCCCAATCCTCTGCACAGGTCTAAGAAGATCTGTTACTGTAGAGTTTCTAAAAATATGCATTGGCAGTTATAAAACAAAGCACCTTCTCACAAATTGAGCATTATGTTTTCAATTGTTTTGCTGTCGTGTGTAATGATGTGTATAGAGTTTACATTTATGAATGCTTCGATCTGCTCTTTTGGTGTGAAAGTTTGAGTTTTGAAGCGAGAAGGTATGGTTGTGTTTATGTAGCTCTAGAAAATGATGTTGTGTTTAGAAATTGGGGAACATGGAGGAAACGTTTGCGAAATGTGTTTTAGCATTTAAGAAAAAACTGTAATAATACCAAATGTCCCCACGAATATAGCAATACCAGTCATTTTTGATGTTGGTCCCCGTGAGGAAAATTACAGGTAAGGTTGAAAAAATTGGACAGAATATATAGTGTGTGCCTTATAAAAAATTATTTTATCAGTGTTGAGTCTCCATAAAACATGAAAATCCAACTTATATTTGTGTGTTTGTGCGGGGTCTCCACATCAAACCATCTCTAAGAGCCACATATCTATTGCTTGTTATTGCTTGTGTGTTAGACCATACTTATTTCTAAATAAGCTTCACTGGCTCTCTTTAGGAATCACCACCGTTCTGACCATGACCACAATCAACACTCATCTTAGAGAGACGTTACCCAAGATTCCTTATGTGAAGGCCATAGACATCTATTTGATGGGCTGCTTTGTGTTTGTGTTCTTGGCTTTACTCGAGTACGCCTTTGTCAACTACATATTCTTCGGCCGTGGACCACACTTGCAGAAGAAAGTGGCAGAAAAAGCTGCAAAAAGCAACAATGAGAAGAGTCGGTTGGAGAGTAACAAAGTTCAGGTGGGTCATATTATTCTTTTTATGTTTATTTTAAGATGCACTAAGTGTTTTTCAATTATTTTTTGTTTAAAATAAAAGATAAAGGGCCATCACAGTGGCGAAGTGGGTAGTACGATCGCCTCACAGCAAGAAGGTGGCTGGTTTGAGCACCAACTTGGTCAGTTGGCATTTCTTTGTTGAGTTTGCATGTTCTCCTCGTGTTGGCATGGGTTTCCTCCGGGTGCTCCGGCATCCCCCACAAGTCCAAAAACATGCTGTGTAGGTGAATTGAATAAGCTAAATTGGCCATAGTGTATGTGTTTGAAAGAGTGCGTATAGTGTTTCCCAGTGTTGGGTTGTTGCTGGAAGTCCTTTAACATAAAACATATGCTGGATAAATTGGCGGTTCATTATGCTGTGGTGACCCCAGATTATTATAAGGACTAAGAAAATTAATGAAGGAATAAAAGATAGTTTATTTATAGGATATTTCATTGTATCAGTGAAATTTACTGGCAGTTTCCTGGTGATTTTATTTTATTTATTTTTTTTTTTACAGTTATTTCTAAATCCACATTTTGTAATGTATTTTTTTTTTTTTTTTTGATTGTGCCCCTGGACTTTCCAATATATTAATATAAGCTTTGCTGTAAGTGTCTTTAGTGTGTTTGTGCTACTGTGCGCTCAATCCACTCCACACTCTTCACTTATCAGCTCACAGCAGCTTTAAAGGCAAAATTATTGAATTTATGTCATCATTATATATGTCATTATATCATTCTGTTAATTCAGTACATTTACAAACATATTTAACCTCCATTCTGTTCTTTTTATGTTATGTTGTTGGCTGTAAACAAGCTGTATTTTTGGTGCCAGTTTTTTTTAAATATAAGAACACGAGTGCAGTATCAGTGTTGGTACATCCCTAAAATGAATTAAGCTTCATACTGCTGATACAAAATCTCAGGACATCTCTATTATTTTTACAAAATAATGCTCACTGCTTAATCACCCCTGATGAAGTAGGGAATAAGCCTAGGAAAGTGAGTACTCAATCTGATCAGCCATGAAAACAGTTATGCTCATTAGTAAAAACTGTAATTGTTACTGAATTCTATTTACTGTATGTCTTCATGCATAGCGCTTTTTGTAATAAGAATGATCTAAAGGGCACATATTGTGAAAAATACTTTTCAAGCAGTTTGGACAGACATGTGTGTAAGTATAGTGTATAGACCGTCATATTGGGGTGATATAAACACACACAGTTGTTCTTTTTATTTATTTTTTTTAATTTAACAACATAAAAACGGTGGACCAATTGGAGCTGTTTTTAGATTGACCGCAACTTGACTTAGGAGTGCAGTCCCCCGCCCACCAATATTGATTGACAGCCGCGCGTCACGATCATATCCTCAGTTTGTTTCACGTCCGCCATTTTCAGTGTGAGAGTCAACCGATATCACTAAAGGAACACCCTTGCTCTAGTTTTAGATGTAAGGCTCATTGGGCTCAACACAAGATCAACATTAACCACATGATTGCTGTAAGGCAAGGCAAGGCAAGGCAAGTTTATTTATATAGCACATTTCATACACAATGGCAATTCAAAGTGCTTTACATAAACAAGAATAAAAGAAACAAGTAAAATAAAAGTAAAAACAAATAATAAAAATGCATAAAAACAAAACAAAACATAAAAACAGGTAAAATGTGATATGAAAAAATGAAGAAGAAGAGAAAAACATGATAGTGCAATCTGTCGGACGCAGCACAGTGCTCATTCAGTAAAGGCACAGCTAAACAGATGTGTTTTCAGTCTTGATTTGAATGTGCCTTATGTTGGAGCACATCTGATCATTTCTGGAAGCTGATTCCAGCAGCGAGGGGCATAGTGGCTAAAAGCCGATTCACCCTGCTTTGACTGAACTCTTGGAACTTCTAGTTTATATGATCCTAAAGATCTGAGTGATCTGTTAGGTTTGTATTCAGTGAGCATATCTGTAATGTATTTAGGTCCTAGGCCATTTAGTGATTTATAGACCAGTAATAATACTTTAAAATCTATTCTGAATGTAACTGGCAGCCAGTGTAAAGACCTGAGGACAGGTGTGATGTGCTCTGATTTTCTGGTTCTGGTTAGAATTCTGGCTGCAGCGTTCTGGATGAGCTGTAACTGTCTGACTGTCTTTTTAGGAAGACCAGTGAGGAGTCCATTACAGTAATCCACCCTGCTGCTGATAAAAGCATGAACAAGTTTTTCTAAATCTTCACTAGAAACAAAGCATCTGATTCTTGCTATGTTTTTGAGATGATAGTATGCTGATTTACTGACTGCTTTGACATGACTGTTGAAACTCAGATCTGACTCCAGAGTCACACCAAGATGTAATCGGAATTATTGTTTGTAAGTTAGTTTGTTTGTAAGTAGGTTTGCAAATGTGTACTTTTCATTGCGTCTACCTTAAACTTTTTTCTCACGGTCACAGAAGCTCCCTGTGATCTTAACTAGGTGCAGCTGGAAAGTGCGAGCTTTCTCTCAGGGTATACACAATGGTGCTTTCAGCCGGCGGCTGTCCACGGCGCCCAGCCACAATTGGGACACTTCATATTTCTGTTGTGCCACAGAGCTCCATCGGAATAGTTTCATTTTAAATAACATGTGAATGTGCGTGTCTGGTATTCCGTGTCATGGCTAGCAGTTGGCTGTAAAACTATGCAAAGACACATGATTTTGTAGTCTCTGCTTGGTCTGTGTACGAGTTGTACATGTACGGCTAAATGCTGCTTCTCTTACTCATGTTGCATCTCTCTGTGTCTGCCTGTCGTTTGCCAAACACAGAGCGGGGGAGCTCTTGGCTCCGCCCTCTTGTTAAGTTGGGCGGTAAGTCGAAACTGATTTTCATGTAAAGCAACACACCCCTAAAACAGCGACCTGTGTACACGCCTCGAAAATAACACATTTGAACACATTATGATGAAAAAAAAATCTGAACTGTTTTGAACTGAACTTAAATTGGCACACTCAGAAGAACCATAATATTAAAATTAAATCTTAAAAAGGGGTAAACTATGTGCCCTTTAAAGGGTTAGTTCACCCAAAAATTAATATTATTCATTATTCATTAATTTATTCATTATTCACCCTCATGTTGTTCCAATCACCCAAGAGCTACACAGATAAAATATTTTTTTTAGAAAAGCAAGCAAAAACAATGTCCAAAACATTCTATGTGACTTCAGTGGTTCAACTATAATCATACAAAGCTTCAAGAGCACATTTGTGCACCAAAAAAACTGTATACAGTTAAAGTCAGAATTATTAGCCTCCCTGAATTATCAGCCCCTGTTTTTTTTCTGTTTAACGGAAAGAAGATTTTTTTTCCAAACTTTTCCAATAAATCATATATAATTACTGATTTATTTTATCTTTGCCATGATGACAGCACTCAATATTTGACTATAAATTTTTTAAGACATTTAAAATGAAAAACTGCTTTTGTTCTAGTCAAAATAAAACTAATAACGTATTATTAGTTAATAATTACCCCTAATAAGGGTTTGGTGGGGTTTGACAAGGTGCTCGCGACGTGTCGGAAGAGCGAGGAGGGATGCTGTGAGGAGGGGGAGAAGGGTGCGCAACGTATTTGAGGACCTGGAGGGAGACGCACGATTTCCGGAAGATTGTCACTCGTTTGCGGGCATCTGGGAGTCCCTGTGCATTTGTGGGAAACTCATGAAACTTCCGGGAGACTTGGGATGTCTGTTGAATGACCACCCGCCCTAGTCATAATTCTGTCTTCCTATAGCCGTATGCCTTTTGTTACATATCCATAAAACACTGTGATATAACCGGGCTCAGATCGTTTCTCACTACAATCAATCCGCTTCAGAGTTCGTTTCAATCGATCTCAGAGCGATTGTTTTGGCGCGGATCCAAGCGCGATTGGTGGTTACACATACGCCAAACGAACCGCGCTAACTAGGCTAACGAGACAGGTTCCAAAACAAAAGTCTAGGTGTGAAAGCACCCTAACACATATAAGATTAAAGTAATGCAGTAAACATTATTTGTCAACATTAGATGTAACGTGAAACTCTAATATTGAGAAAACAACTAAAAGAACCAGTATGTCTTCAAAACAACATAAAAAGTGTCATGTGGGGAATTCTGGAATAATTTACAGTTATTCACCATATATAATAAGGCAGGGGTGCTCAATCCTGTTCCTGGAGATCTACCTTCCTGTACAGTTTAGCTCCTACCCTGATCAAACCCACCTGAACCAATTAATTAGGACCTGAAATCCACTTGTTAATTACAGACAGGTGTGTTTGATAAGGGTTGCAACTGAACTCTGCAGGAAAGTAGATCTCCAGGAACAGGATTGGCCACCCCTGTTCTAAGGAAACTGGCTATTAACCAGGTTACAGTATTTTACTGTTGAAATCACAGACATTTTTGAGTGTTTATGTCAACATGTTTGCTCATATTCTGTTTTTTTTTTTTTTGTATCCTATTAATAAAGGTTGATGTTCACGGAAGCATTCCCCTGACAAACCTTGATCTGCGACTGAGCGGGGCAGAGATGTTGGGTGCACTCGGGGACCCAAGAAACACCATGTTCTCTTATGACAGTGCCAGCATCCAATACCGTAAGCCCCTCACTGGTAGGGACCTTTACGGTCGGCCCACTGCCTCAATCGAGAGACCTCTGGCACCAAAAAAGAGTCGACTCAGGAGGCGAGCCGCTCAACTGAAAGTGAAGATCCCAGACCTGACGGACGTAAACGCCATCGACAAGTGGTCCCGCGTAATCTTCCCCATCACCTACACCTTCTTTAATTTAGTTTACTGGCTTTATTATGTCCACTAGAGAGCAGCACCAGCCCCTCACGTCAGGTCAGACCTTTTTATTCTCCTTGCGGTTTGGACTGTCAGTCAGACAGGAGGAAGAGGTGCGTTCTGTAAATGATTCTACTTTAAATATATAGAATATTAATCTACTGTATATTAGAATTTTTAATTGAGAAGTTAAAATGACTACCCAATTTCCAAAGCTGCGTATTATGCAGTAACTATTAGCTTAAAAAGGTCACTGGATTTTTGCACTTGTCTTCTGTAGGATCACAGTCACTGATTGCAGAAAGTACAATTACATTGTGGGGAGAAAATTGACTGCAGATGACTGCACTGCAGCACTGTTTCAGACAGGATTGAAAGTAGCAATTAGAAGGTCTTAAAAAGATAGTTCACCCAAAGATTTGAATTCTGTGATCCTTTTCTCATCCTCAAAGTTTCAAAACTTGTCTGACTTTCTTGCGTCAGTTAAACACTTACTAAACTGTTGATAGTTGAACCAAGTCTTGGTCTAGTTTTTCGTAGCTCGCTTAAATGATCTAAGATGATTTGACAGATCCTAGATCTTTTTAACTTGATAACTGATCTCTGGCTAATTTAGTTCTTCAGACAAGTTTGTGAATCAGATTAAAATGTCTGGATAAATTGATCTGAGATTGCTGTGTGTGTTGGGACAGGCAGATCTATCGATCCTCGAAATCAGTAAAATATCAGCATTCTGTGCATGCTTTCAGTATTACCTTTGCTTGAAATGACCCAATCTAATCCTGTTTATATAAAATGAGCCTGCTCCCGAGCAGGTTTAAGCTACCAGACCTCTTGCTATGACAACAACTCTTGGATGAGTTTTGAAAAACTTAACGATCCTGGATCGTGTCAAATCATCAATAACCAAATCCAGCTATTAGAGTATTCCTCGTACAAAGAACAGACCCCAGTTGATAACTGACTAAACAGACACTAACTTAATTTTTTTCTTTATATATTTTTAAAGTGCAGAGTAATTTTAATTTTTAGCTAAACTGTCCCAATAAAAGGATGTTCTGAGTTTGATGAAAACTCTGTTGACAAAATTGTGGGATAAATTTAATTACTCTACCAAAAAGAAAGACAAAAAACTCATTACTTTTTGTATCAGATCAAACACTTACGACTTTTTATTGATACATTTTCAGTTTTTGCATATAGGTGATATCAGCTTCTTCTCTGCCAGCATTTTTAACAGTTGCCAGCTTGCACCAAAATTTGCATCATTTTACTAACATTATAGAGCCTCTATTTTGAATTATAAAAGGTCAGATTTTGGTTTTGGGGGTCTCCAACAACAGTCTGATATGCGTGCAAGGTCAAAAAACACTTTCATTAGTGCTTCACTTTTGATTTCATCTTATAATATGCATTTATTTTTACCTAATTATCCCAATGGCTCCCATATGATTTGTTTAGCGATTCATTTGTTCCCAAATCCCTCCTTAGCATGAAGCTAATCTGCTGTGATTGGTCCGATGACCCACTCTGTCGCGATTGGTCGACTGGGTTCAGAGCGAGACAGAGAGAAACGCCAACCACGGTTATGAAGTAGCACACAGTGCATGTTAGAGCCCATTGCAGGAATGCCTTAATAGAATGCAGTTAAACACCAGCATATTACTCTACTCTTAAACCTAACCCCAAGTAATAACAATGACACATTCCGTATTAATCCACACAGTCGCAAAAGTTGAACTATTTTGAAAATTGTTGTGCGCGTGTTTATGAACAGCTTATAGTGGCTATAGCAAAGACAGAATGCAAGGGATCGCAACTTCAGATACACATTTAAATCAGTAAAGGAAAAAGCACGCATTACATCTTTAACGTGGTTTCGGACGCAATATGTGAATAGCCCCATAAAGATTTACCCTGAGTAATACAATACAAGCACTGATCTATAATTGATAAGTGATTAAAACCCGTGAGGGGCGATTACATAACACACAAACACATAGTTTGCAAACAACACATAAAGAGTCAACAGTTTTAATTACACTTACATGTTGATGAGATGATCCAGAGGAAAAAGAAACTGGTTCATAAGAACTGCAACAGTTACTGACAAAGTCCCATACATAATAGTCTCCGCTGCTCCTTCCTTTAATAGCAAACGGCCAACGAATGCAGGAAAGGTTATTGTTTTAAAAAGAAGAAAAATAACATGAACAAATACAGCACTAGGCTATATACTGTGTGGTATTGTGAAAATTAACTTTAACCCTTTATTCCCCACAGCTGAATCTCCATCTGTCAGTGATCGTCATCTTCGTGTTATGATCAGTCCCATGATCCCCTGTGCTCCGCTAGTGTCTGAAGGGAAAGGTGCGTTCATGTTTTACCAGATCCGGTACTACATAAATGATGATGTACCTTATTGATGTCAATGCACTCAAGCAAAATATCCGAACCCAACATTATTCGTTTATTTGACTCTGAGTCGACTATTTCAGTAAAGAATTCATAGTTTTAAACACGGTGCACTTTCAGATTTAAACCTCAGCTGGATGTTTTCATTCACTTAGTGCTGAGTTACACACTGCACAAAAGGTCATTTGCATAAACCCAAAATAGGGGCTTTTTAAAATCAAAACACAAAGACCAATCGAAACAATATTTTCTTAAGGGGGCTAATAATATTGACCAAAAAATATTTACCATCGACTTCCGTAGTATTTGTTTTTCCTGCTATGAAAGTCTGTGGTTACAGGTTTCCCACGTTCTTAAAATATCTTCTTTTGTGAGCAACAAATAAATAATTACAATAGGTTTGGAATAAGTCAAGAGTGAGAAAATGATCACAGAATTGTAATACTTGTGTCAAGTTTGTCCCTGAAATCCTCAACGCAGTTCAGACACATTATAAACTGTAGATAAAATCTTTTTTTTTTTTTTGGCTTAGTACACTGCAAAACAATGCTTTTCTTACTTAGATTTTTTGTCTTGTTTCTAGTCTAATAATCTAAAATTTCTTATATCAAGAAGCATTTTCTTGACAAGCAAAACATATTGTCTCGTTTTGAGAAATAATATGCCGATATTAAGTGAGTTTTTCCTTAAAACAAGCAAAATAATCTGCCAATGGGGTAAGCAAAATAATCTTGTTTTTTTTTTTTTTTGACGTAAGATTATTTTGCTTACCCCATTGGCAGATTATTTTGCTTGTTTTAACCAAAAACTTACTTATTATTGGCATATTATTTCTCAAAACAAGACAATTTGTTTTGCTTGTCTAGAAAATTCTTTTTAATTTAGGAATTTTCAGATATTTGGACTAGAAACAAGACAAAAAATCTAAGTAAGAAAAGCATTTTTTGCAGTGTAGCAGGTCTTGGTTACAGTGTTTATAAGGCATAATTAGTATAATATGACTATGATATTGATTTTACTATGAATGATATTCTGTGGCCTAACACACATCTTCAAAGTGGTCATTTGGCCAGAAACCTCAACATGAAAACACATGATGACAAGCAGGATGTGGGATCAAAGGCCACAGTATGTAAATTTGTACATTAAAGCATATCAGGTATCAAAAGATAAATGATGTCATCATGTTTTGCATAACTTCTTATAAAACAACAAATCCTGCATAATTCATTCAAAGCAGCATTGAATTTCAAACAAACTAAGGCCTAATATAAACCAAGATTTATTAGTTTAAAAGACTGTGGTTTTGATTTATTATATGCAGCTTAATAACATTCAAATAATAAATGATTCAGAATTCCTAACAAACACTATCTAAATGTAGCAGTCACTTTAGATACAGTCGGGCACTGACTTTTAGGCATACAGTATAGTTAGAATTATTTATATACATTAGTACAGTAAGTGACCTCACTATATTCACCTTAAGCTTTTGCATTTAGCTTTAAATGTATTCACTGTGAGTTATATATGACCCAAGCTCACTTAAATGGCAGATATTTCCTCTTTATGGCTTAACTCGTGCCTTTTTAAGAAAATAAAAACTACAGGGTTTGACATACGAACGCAGGTGCAGGCATATTATAGATGGATTTCCACTTTTCTATAAAAACACAGACTACTCAAGGTTACCACGTGTCAAAATTTAAGGTACTTTTAAGGGCTTTTCCAGTGCCCTGTGTTAATATCCCATACATGATTAAATAATTACAACAAAATGCATTTGGCATGTAAATAAAAGCTTGCATTGCAGCTCTTTTATTGTCTCAGTGTGACAATCTAACTTGGACATGAGCAGCTCAGTTGTTGTCATTGAGTGAATTAACTTCATTAAAGCCAATCTCATGAGTGGCGATGTAAAATCCAAGCATATTCGCACCACTCCAGCATGAATACACAAACACAATCAAATCATTACTTAAGTTTTGATTGCCTATTTACCACTCATACATAGTGTTTGGATTGGGAATGCCAATAACAGCAAATGCCAAAAAAGAAGAAAAACACATACAAGTATTTTCTAAGCAGTGTCCTGTCATCGCTGTATGATTTCTGTAATTACACTCACTCTATTGATCAGTGCACTTGTTCAGCTGTAGTGTGTTGAAGGAGAATGTATCATCACTGAATGACTGTATGTATGTACTGTATGTGTGCAAGTCCAAGACTACAACCACAGTTGTTCTGAAGGATTCTTTATTTTAAGTCATGGACATTTTGAATGAATTCAAATAAAATATCTTACCAAGCACAACATGTTGGTGTTTTTTGTGACGTCAATTCAGATTCCAGTTGCTGGATCGATTTGTTACCCTGTTAGCATTGGTTGGTTCAGTTGTTCAGTGATATGCTGTAATCTGGAGGTTTTCATTGTTCGTGCAATGTGATATTAGATATTAGACCTAAAGGGTTAGTTTACCTAAAAATAAAGATAAACTCATGATTTACTCACCCTCAAGGCTTCCTATATACTTTCTTGTTCAATCCGAGTTAGTTTTTTTAATCTTCTGGCTCTTTGAAGTCATGTCATGGGGTGAGTGTGTCTTTTTAGAAGTCCAAAACAAGTCCAATAAACCACATCCGCCCATAGTGGAGTGAATAAGTAGAAAAACCATCCGTTTTTGTAAGAAAAATATTTTAATGTTGAGCTGCACTCTCATTTAATCATTGTAGAGCTTTAAAAAGAAAGAGATTATTATTATTATTTTTTTAATAATTCAATTTGGATTTGACTGAAATAAGAAAGTCATGCAAATCTGGGATGCCTTGAGGGTGAGTAAATCATAGCTTTATTTTCATTTTTGGGCAAACTAACCCTTTAAGAATCAAGCTGGACTGAATTATTTGTGGAATTGTATATACTGTATACATTCACCAGCCACTGTATTAGGTACACCTTACTAGTACCCTTTGCCTTCAGAACTGCCTTAATCCTTTGTGGCATAGATTCAACAAGGTGCTGGAAATATTCCTGAGAGATTCTGGTCTATATTGACATGATAGCATCACGCAGTTGCTGCAGATTTTTTCAGCTGCACATCCATAATGCGAATCTCCTGTTCCACCACATCCCAGAGGTGCTCTATTGGATTGAGATCAGGTGTCTGTGGAGGCCATTTGAGTACAGTGAACTCACTGTCATGTTTAAGATACCAGTCTGCACTTTATGACATGGTGCATTATTTTTCTTAAAGTAGCCATCAGAAGATGGATACACTGTGGTCATAAAGGGATGGACATGGTCAGCAACAATACTCAGGTAGGCTTAGGCATTGACACGATGCTTAATTGGTACTAATGGGACCAAATTGTGCCAAGAAAATAACCCCAACACCTTTACACCACCACCAGCCTGAACTGTTGATACAAGGCAAGATGGATCCATGCTTTCATGTTGACAACAAATTCTAACCCGACCATCCGAATGTCGCAGCAAAAATCAAGACAGAAATCAGAACAAACAATGTTTTTCAGTCTTAATTAGTCTAATTTTGGTGATAATTTGCTAATTGTAGCCTGTTTCCTGTTCTTTGTTGACAGCAGTGACAACCAGTGTTTTCTTCTGCTGCTGCTGTAGCCCGTCCGCCTCAAGGTTTGACATGTTGTGCGTTCAGAGATGCTCTTCTGCAAACCTTGGTTGTAGTGAGTGGTTATGTGAGTTACTGTTGCCTTTCTATCAGCTCAAACCAGTCTGGCCATTCTCCTCTGACATCAACAAGGCATTTGCACCCCCAGAACTGCCTCTCACTAGATACATTCTCTGTAAACCCTTGAGATGTAAAAAAATCCCAGATCAGTGGTTTCTGGAATACTCAGGCCAGCTCGTCTGGCACCTACAACTATTCAGTCACTTAAATCCCCTTTCTTCCCCATTCTGATGCTCAGTTTAAACTGCTGCAGATCATCTTGACCATGTCTACATGCCTAATGCTGCGGTCACACTAGAGTTTGTGCATGCGGAAATCTGTTGTATGCCGCTGCGAAAAGGGGCGGGATTAAACAAAATGCTTAGACATTAAAAAAGGTGGTCTATATTTAAAATTTCTGTCCAGAGAGGTCATGTTTTGATCTTCGATTGATCTCATGCAACCATGTGATGCGATTTTACAGGTCAGAGTTTACCAAGCTTGAACTTTCCAACGCAGCGAACTGCGAAAGCTTGTTGCACAAGCTGCCGTTTCTGGCCTGGCGCATTCGCGTGTATATGAAGTTAAGTCTATGGGGAGTCCATGTGATTTGATGATTCGAAATTTGCGTTAACGAGCAGTTTGACAGGTGTACCTAATAAAGTGGCTGGGCTGGTGAGTGTGTGTCGGTGTGTGTGTGTGTGTGTATATATATATATATATATATATATACACATATATATATATATATATATATATATATATATATATATATATATATATATATATATATATATATATATATATATATATATATATATATACATATATATATATATATATATATATATATATACATACATATATATATATATATATATACATATATATATATACATACATATATATATATATATACATATACATATATATATATATATATATATATATATATATATATATATATATATATATATATATATATATATATATATATATATATATAAAACAATGATCTTATGTTCTTCTGGGAATGGAACTACTGGTGTGATGTGACAGTAATGAAGGCAAAATCACATTCATATTATTAAGATGACACCCATGTTTAATCCACTTTAACGTGCAACTCTAAACCTCTACACCAGATTTCATGTGTAGTATATCTTGAAGCTCGATCCAAACGGAACATACTTAAAGAATGCAGATTCACTTAACTCTGTATGAAAGAAACGGCAAGAGAGCATCTGCTGATCTGGTATTAGATGTGTTACAGCAGTACTGTACATTGCTAAAAATGTATTTAAAAAAAAGCAACAACAACCAACATGTGCGTTGTTTTTAGTTACTTTATTTAGAAATGCGATGCAACATTTTGTGGGGTGAAACCACGATTTATGTACATTTATTTACTTTCTCTTTATGTGTCCAAAATCCTCAGCTTCAAAAGGCTAAACAGGCAATTCCCGAGTCAGCACTAGTTCATATTGATGGAGCTTTTCCTCAGACCTTCAGTCTTTTGAACTGTTCATTATCTCCTCACGAGTTCCCAGTTCTGCCACATAAAGATATTGTCTCCTAATACAGAGATAGGACATCCTCTCTATGAAAGTTTGATGGCACAGAATCACATTTGTAAGGAAATGCACTTGTTGGTATCGTCATTTCAACTGCAGCACCACCTAAAATAAGACACAGTTTCAGAAGAGGTAAGTGTTGGCCTTCCTGTAGCTCAAATATGCTGCAATGCAAAGGATGTGGGTTTGATTTTTAGGGAAAGCAATTGCGATGTGATAAAGTTTATAAATCTAAATGAGGGTGTGATATTCCAAAATGCGTATAAAAATTGATGGAAACAGCATAGTCGAATTTAGCCGGTTAGACTGTAGGCATGGGCTGATATAAGTTTCTGATGGTATGATAACCTTGTTTCCCAGAGATGGGTTGCGGCTGGAAGGGCAGCCGCTGCGTAAAAATGTGCTGGATAAGTTGGCGGTTTATTCTTCTGTGGTGACCCCGGATTAATAAAGGGACTAAGCCGACAAGAAAATGAATGAATGATAACCTTGGATAAAAATATCACGGTTTCATAGGATTGAGATTACTGCTCTAAAATAAATTCTTTTCAAATGTCTGGATTTAAAAAACAACAACTAGCGGTTTCTAGTTTCTAGCAGGTTTTAAACCTTGACCATGCCTAGCAGGTTATGTATAACAAAAAATACTGACTCAATTTGCTTCTGAAGTTTATGTTATATGCACATAAAGAGGTGCACTAGTATATTCACTTTGAAGGGCAAAGCACAAACCTAAGAAACTATCATCTAAATTGATGGAAAGATCAACAATCAGCACAGATAGATCAACAAAAGCATTTCAATGCAACAAATAAAACAATAAATTTGTATGATTCTTTTAAATTAGCTTACAGACCAGCTTAATTCTAATAATATCAATACAAACTTTATTATTGATTCTTCAGTTTAATTTGAACTATTTCTTTCTCTCTCTGAAAGCCGTTAGTTGTCTGAATGCTGTTCTTTTATTTCTCCCTCTCAAAATAAGCACACTTGCTTATTGTGTGGCAGCCAGTGAGTTTTTCCAGTGATGTTTGTTCTCACATGTAAAGGCGTTATGATTAAGCTAATGTTTTTATTCAATCTTCCACATTTATCAGTTCTTAAAAGTGGATTTTGATCTCTTTAGGAACATTTTCAGGTGTTTTGGGTGAAGTGACTTTCAACAAAGGACAAAAATCTGTCAAATTTGTTGATGTTCATTTGTATATTGAAGACAAACTTTGAGTAGGTTTGGAACGACATTGGGATAAATAAAGTTTATCATTCATTCGTGTATTTTCTTAAACACAAAGCATTGGGATAAATAAAGTTTATCATTCATTCGTGTATTTTCTTAAACACAAAGCATTGGGATAAATAAAGTTTATCATTCATTCGTGTATTTTCTTAAACACAAAGCCGATTCCAAAAGAGTGTGGACACTGTACAATTTGTGAATAAAAAAGGAATGCGATAATTTACAAATCTCATAAACTTATATTTGGTAACACTTTATTTTGATGGTCCATTTGAGTAATAGTAGACTGTCTGCTTAATATCTGCTGATACTGCTCCTTTAACAGACATT
Organism: Danio rerio; assembly: GCF_052040795.2. NCBI lineage: Eukaryota > Metazoa > Chordata > Actinopteri > Cypriniformes > Danionidae > Danio > Danio rerio. The sequence goes on from NC_141033.1 coordinate 12,495,626, forward strand.
TAACTGACTATAAAGAACTTTGCAAGTTCATGTCAACTTACACTAACCCTAACCTAACAGTCCACTTAATCCAATGAGAATTAGTTGGGATGTAGATGCAAAATAAAAGTGTGACCTTATATTTTATTTACAATGGAATATCGATAACATATCAAAAGCTGAAAGTAAACATTTTACATTATAGGCCAAACATTGGCTCATTTTGGATTTCAAGACAGCTACACATTCCAAAAACGTTGGGTCAGGTAGCAGTAAGAGGCTAGAAAAGTCTAATATATATATAGGGATCAGCCAGAGGACCAATATTCCACTTATTAGCTCAATTGGCAATATGATTGGGTACTTAAAGCCTCTCAGAGAGGCAGTGTCTCTTGGAAAGGAATGCAATAATTTACTAAACCCATAAACTTATATTTTATTCACAATAGAATATAGATGACATAGCAAATGCTGAAAGTGGGACATTTTAAAACTTCAGGCCAAATATTGGCACATTTTGGATTTCAAGACAGCTTCACATTCCAAAAAAGTTGGGACAGGTAGCAGTAAGCAATTGCATTATATTTCACTTATTAGCTCAATTGGCAATATGATTGGGTACAAAAAGAGCCTCTCAGAGTGGCAGTGTCTCTTGGAGGTCAAGACTTTGAAGTTATCACCATCTACAATTAATAATATTATCCAAAGATTCTGAGAATCTAGAACAATCTCTGTGCATAAGGGTGAAGGTCAGAAAACCATACTGGATGCACATGATCTTCGGGCCCTTAGATGGCGCTGCATCACAAAGAGGGATGCTACTATAATGGAAATCACAATATGGGCTCAGGTATACTTCCAGAAAACATTGTCGTTGAACTCAATCCACTGTGCTATTCATCGTTGCCGACTTAAGGTAAAAAAAGAAGTCATATTTAAACATGATCCAGAAGTGCAGGTGTTTTCACTGGACCATGGCTCATTTGAAATGAACTGTGGCAAGTGGAAAACTGTTCTGGGGTCAGACTAATCAAAACCTGAAGTTCTTTTTGAAAACTAAAGAGGACAGGGTAAACCCAAGTTGTTATCAGGGCTCAGTTTAGAAGCCTGCATCTCTGATGGTATGGGGTTGCATGAGTGTGTATGGCATATGAAGCCTTGACATCTGGAATGACACCATCAATGCTGAAAGGTACATCCAAGTTCTACAACAACATATGCTCCCATCCAGATGTCGCCTCTTTCAGGGAAGACCTAGCATGTCCCAACAAGACAATGTCAGACCACATACTGCATCAATTACAACATCATGGATGTGTAGAAGAAAGATCCAGGTACTGAAATGGTCAGCCTGCAGTCCAGATCTTTTACCCATTAGACAAAGAAGAGCTAAGACAGTTGAGCAGCTGAAAGCCTGTATTAGACAAAAATGGGAGAATATTTCTATTCCTAAACTTGAGCAACTTGTCTCCTCAGTCCCCTGATGTTTGCAGACAGTTGTATAAAGAAGAGGGGATGCCTCACAGTGTTAACCATGGCCTTGTCCCAACTTTTTTGAAATATGTTTATGCCATGAAATATAAAATTTACTTGTTTTTCCCTTAAAAGGATACATTTTTCACAGTTTAAACATTTGACATGTCGTCTATGTTCTATGATGAATAAAATATTGAAATTTGGAACTTCCACATCATTGCACTCAGATTTTATTCACAATTTGTACAGTGCCCCAAATTTTGTGAAATTCGGTTTCTATATATGGCTGATTCCAGCGTTATGGATGTGACATTTGCAGTAAAAATTCAAAACATAAATTTGCAGAGAAAGTATACGTTAACATTATATTTTCCAAAACAACTAACCACAGAGTTATGGGATCAAAAAATTTCAATCTGTGAACATTTTTATACTTTAAATGAGGAAAATAAACAAGTGTTATGGATGTGACAAAAAAAGTCTGCGGGTTTACAGTATACAACATGTTTCATAAAAAATTCTGTGAATTAAACTGCACAACCCAAAATAAATAATTCTCAACAAAAGGATAAGAGTTGGCTCTTTATAGAACAAAACTGATTTATTTTATTTTATTTTGACATTTTTGCATTTTTGAGGGAAAATCTTTGTTATGGATGTGACACTTTTTCGTTATGGATGTGACGGATGTGAAATTGCCATTTGTTTGACTTTGGTAAATCAAATATATTAGTTTGAAAACATTGACAGAGGCATTTTTAAGTATTTTTAAAGTACTGTAAAACACTTGCCTGCGCAAAAAATGTAGGAACGGTTTCGCTATTTTGGTGAAAACAGTTTTCTTTTCATGGCAAGGTTGACATTTTCATGGAATTGCTCATATATATTAGGGGTGTAACAATTCACAAAAATCACTGTTCGATTCGATACGATACAGTGGTGTCACGGTTCGGTATGTTTTGATACAGCAAAAAAAGAAAAAAAGCCAGAAGATTTCTCTGATTTTATTTTTTTAATGTATTAAAACTAACATCATAAAAGTATGATCTTGTTTTTTTTTCTTTTACGTTAAACAGTGATAGAGCTACTGTATACTTCTGGGGCTTCTGCTTAGCAGCAAATAAAACAAATCCTTCTTTATACTCAAAACCAAAAAGCTTTCTATAAAAAAATAAATGTAATAATGTAGCAGTTAAACAAATACAAAGAAAATAACTATTTAGTTTTTTATATGGAACTCAGTTTCAATCAATGTTTAAGTCATTTTTTATTTTCAGAAAGATGAGTGTCCACCTTTTCCTCAGACAGCACAGATCTGCTGGATTTGACTGTCACCTGCCATTTTAGTGGATCTGAATGCAGGAATTATCTCACTGAAATAGGCTTATGAAGGAATAATGTAACGGGGCTCTATTACATTAAACATTTTCTCAAAACCCGAAATTACTACTACCAATTAAGGTCTAACAGGGCTCGAAATGAACTTTTTTCTTGGTAGCATCGGTGTTCATAACTTCAAAAATTTAGGCGCACCAGACAAAATTTAGTCGCAAACACCTAAAAAATGACGAGCACCGTTACTACTCGTTTTATAGTACCAGACTCTATTATATATTAACACTCTAATCACAATTAACAAATAAACAAAAATCTGCATAGGCTCACCGACCCTGCACGCACTGCTTGACGTGAATGAGATGAACTGAATTAACAATAATAACTGTGCTGTTCTCACGGGTGGTGGCTGATATTGCACAGACGATATATTAACTTATTATTTGCATACGTCATCTTAATAGCAAAACAGGTCTGTTCATGAGCTGCAATATTAGTTTCATCTCAGTGAATGCATACTCTTTAAGGATGGTGACCGCGGTATCAGTCGCACGATTGACAGCATCGTGATGATTAAATGAAGGATTAAACAACATTAGAACATTTCGTGCTTAAAATGTGTAGATTCAGGGACAAACACTGTTACCTGAAAACTCCGTCCCACTGGCTTTACGGTGAATGCTTTAGTCACAGCGGACTTTAACCACTGGAAGTCTTTTATCCATTCTTCGAAAAGTGTAAATGCTGGATTGACATTCAGCAAATGATCACTAATCATATGTGTCATTAGTTGTAACCATAGACTGTAAAATATATGGACGTAGTATCCGTGACGACACCCATAGGTTTCTGAAGAGCGCAAAAGAAGCCACAAGTAGGCGCGGCCAACCGTCGCCATTTTGGTCACGCGTCATCACACCCACGGCGGGATACCAAACAAGGGCAAAGAGGCGGAGAGTGAGCGGAGCTACAGACACCTGCTAGCATTTAGCTTGGACCTGGTTCAGACACACTTTACTTTGGGAGAACGCCTAATACTTTATCACCTGTGACTCGTTTGTATTCTGACCACTTGTGCTTGGTTGTATACTATATCAATAAAGTGTTTAGACTTTTAAAAACACTGCTGTAATACATTGAGCCACTAAACATTGTTCTTATGACGTTTTTCAACAGGAGGAAAACGCAAATTACTTACAAACACATCAGATATAGTCTGTGTTAGTTACTGTAAGACTATTGATAAAATCCAGCATAACACTGTATGACAACGCTTCAGATGACTGTTCTAGAGCCTACAGCTAATCAATCTGACAGATTCTGGAGTGCATTACAGCTCTAAATATAAATATAAACGATAAATGATCTTAAATAAAACAAATACATGTATTGAGATGGTAGATATGTATATAACTTTACTCACATGGGAAACGGAGGCCACGTGAATAGTTTGTGAGCACAATTAAGTGCCCTCAGCATGCCATGCCATCTAATAATTGTGGGAAACAAGTCCAGAGGCAGTTGACTGTGTAAAGCCACATAAAACAACACAGAAATACGATAAATATGCCGAGTTCAGTGGCTAATCTGCAGGATTGACGTGACGTGACGTGACGTGACGTGACGGCGACCAGCGAGACCTAGCTGTCAATCAAGTGACCTCGCCCTTAATTATGCAAACTTAATATAACTTAATATAAAGGAAACAGATGAGTTATAAAAAAAATTCACCCCCCTCACGGTTGTCATGAAGGGTAATATTACCTGTATTAACCAAAATCTTTTTTTGTACCAGGCTGTAAACACCTTTTTTTCTGCTGTAAAGTTGGCCATTCTAACAGTGGGCTCAATTGAAATTTGCTCTGTTTTGGAGCCAGGAGCGGCCAGGACTAGCGGAATTTCGGATGAATTGCAGTTTTAGTTACTTCCGTATTGGCTTCCTGAGGGAGAGCGGGAGGTTGCCGCTTGGTTGTAACTCTAGCTGGTTTCTAAAACTAAATCTGTCAGTGTTGTTTTCATTCTCTCGGATCCACACCTTTACATTTTCACAGCTGTGGCACCCTGTCATCGAAACTGAGTGATTGACAGCTGATATGAACCAATGGATTTGCGTTCTGTTTTAGCAGAGTGGGCCAATAACAAGAGCTTGAAGGCTGGGCAAGCGTTGCAGAATTTTTGTACTAATTCTCTTTTATCTTTTTAGATATTAGTCTGAAACGTTCAGTTTGCAATGCGTACCAAACCGAAAGTCTCGTATCGATTGGCTCAATACGAATACGCGTATCGTTACACCGTTAATAATATAATATAATATTATAATAAAATAATATAACTAAGAAGAAATTTTATATTTTATATATATTTATATAATTTTGGCACAAAGTAACTCTTTAAGCATTACCTTATTAGCCGCCTCTAGCGCACTGATGAGAGTCTGCAGCTCCTCTTTATTCATTTCTATATTCACCGATCTCTGAATGCCGTTCTCTTTCAGGTCCAGACTGAGATTTAGCAGAGGGGTGTTTAAAGCCGACAGCTTGTCGCTTGATAATGCCAGCTAGAATAAGATAGAAGTAAAGAGAGGAAGAAATAAGAAAGGAACACTACCAAATGGAAAAATCAATTATCTCCTCTTATCGCTATCATTAATGGATTTGTGTAAGCATGGCTTTCTGTGTACCTTTAACTGCCAGTTAAAGTCACGTAGCTGTGTGCTAGAGATGCCATTGGTTCTGTCCACCAAAGCCCGTCGGATCTCCTCGAATCTGGAGCGCACACACTGGAGAACAGCCTCTGTGTGTGTCGGGTCCAAATCACTCAGCAGTGTCTGCATCTTCAGACGTGTGCACAAAACAATCAATTCAATTCAATATTTGCTTTATTCGATGTCAAATGTTACAAATGTATTGCCAAAGCATTTATAAAGTTTACATTAAAAGAACATACTATATATATATATAATAAAAAAACATAGTAAACACAGTTAATAGTATGGTATTATAAAATATGTTAGTATAATAATAATAACAACTAAATAAAAATAATAAATCAGAATAAACTGTACATTTAACAGTCAACATTTATGAATAAAACAGTAATAATAAATAATGTGTGTGTGTCTGAGTGTGTGTTTACATGCGCATCACTGATGTTTTAATTGGTCTGCTCTCTCTTTTTGTGACAGGCATTAATGTATTAAGCCACTAGAAGGATTCAATAATTTTTTTCCCCTAGTAAATATTGCAGTTGTGTTTCATTGTCTAACTCCGTGAATTGTGGGTAAATGCTCTGTAGTTTGGGCTATAATGTTTCTCTGATGTGCTGATAGTTTGTGCAGCGGGTGAGGAAGTATTCCTCCGTCTCCACCTCTGCTTGGGCACAGTGTGGGCAGATGTGACGCTCTCTGGGTTGCCAGTTCTGTCCGTATCGGCCCGTCTCTACAGTCAGGCTATGAGCACTCAACCTGTATTTGGTCATTGTAATTCTTAATTGGCTGTCCTTAACTGCACTCAGATATGTTGCGGCCGTATAATCTCTATTTAGGTCTAAATAACATTGAAGTTTACTTTGTTTTCCGGCTGCTTTATTCCAGTAAATCAGATACTCCTCTTTTCGTGCATTTATCATTTGATTGGGCTTAATTTTGTGGATGAGCATTTTCATGTCCTGATGCTGCCTGATGTTAGTCATGTTTGTTGTGTTGGTTTGTAACTTCAGGACTATCTAAATCAGAGGACTTTTTCAATGTCCATTTCTTGGTTTTGAGGGCCTTAATATGATAAGAGGTGGGGTCACTCATTTTTATGTGTTTACAAAATTTGACGGCTCGTTTCTCAATGTGCATGAGTAGAGAATACTGGCCTAATTCTGCCCTGCATGTGTTGTTGGGTGTGTTCCTCATCCATCTACAAAACCTAATCAATCTCAAAGTCAGACGACCAGTAAATCTAATTCAACATTTACAGGAGTCAAAATATCTAAAAAATTCTTAAATCAAGAAGCATTTTGTAGAAAAGCAAAAATATTGTCTTGTTTGTTCAAAATGAAGTTAGTTTTTAATGTAAAACAAGCAAATATATATATATATATATATATATATATATATATATATATATATATATATATATATATATATATATATATATATATATATATATATATAATATATATATTATAAATAAAAATATAAATATAATCTGCCAATAGGGGAAGCAAAATAATCTTGTTTTTCTTTTTGACAAGCTTGTTTTAGGAAAAGCTCACTGGAATTTGACATATTATTTCTTAAAACAAAATAATATGCTTTCCTTATCAAGAAAATGCTACTTGATTTAAGATTTTTGAGATATTTTGGCTAGAAAAAAGACAAAAAATCCAAGTAGGAAAAACATTTTTTGCAGAGTATCCACCTATAATAATTGGGAACCAATAATTCTTTGTGAGAGTTGTGGGAGTCAGTGCAATAAAGTGGCATTATCCTTACAGTTCATCTACTGATTGTTTAAAAGAAACACTGCTTCATACTTTCAGCAGAGTGTAAATAGCCCCAAAACCGCAAGACAAGCATTTCTGCAGCAATATTACAGAAAAGTTGAATATCTGATAAAGACAATATAAAGAGAAACTAATCTGAAGGAACAAAAACAAAGTGAACACAAAAGAGTTTTGGCCACAGATGTGCTTGTGATACTGATGTCATGTTAAAACATAAAGCTTAACATTATTTTCACGATAGATTAAAAAGTCAAAATCCAAACATACCTATCACTCTATGTATATGGATTATTGGAGCACAACCATGTGAAAGTAGATAATGGAAGTGATTTGTTTCTTTTCCTTAAATTTCTTTTAAATGGAAGTTTCCCAAATCAAAAGCACAACCAATAATTTGAAATAATATGAGTTGTCATGAGTGGAAAAAGGTGGATATATTTGTGTGTTTGTTACCTCTTGATCCGAGCAGCCCCTTCCTACAGCAAAGCGGATGAGAGAGGAGAGACTGTTCATTAACTCCAGCCATTCTGTCAGACTCCAGCGGTCACTGTAGTCTGATCTACTCGGCCCGCTGCGTCCACACACCTCATCCACCACCCTGTGTATGAGCTGGCAACACAAATAAACACAAACAAATGAGGCCTTCAGTGTTTAAAGTCAAGATGCTAGAGATCATAATATACACTCTTTGCTCATCTAGAATGCTTGACATTTCAATTTTAATATTTAAACACGACTAATATAAACTGTAAGTTGATGAAATACAACTGTTTATGTGACGGTGCGATGGCTCAGTGGATAGCACTGTCACCTCACAGCAAGAAGGTCGCAGGTTGGAGTCCCAGCTAGGCCAGTTGGCATTTCTGTGTGGAGTTTGCATGTTCCCCCCGTGCTCGCGTTTCCTCCAGGTGCTCTGGTTACCCCCACAGTCCAAAGACATGCGCTATAGGTGAATTGAATAAACTAAATTGGTCGCATTGTGAGTGTGAATGAGTGTGTATGGGTTACGGCTGGAAGGGCATCTGCTATGTAAAACATATGCTGGATAAGTTCATTCCACTGTGGCGAATCTTTATGAATGAAGGAACTAAGCTGAAGGAAAATGAATGAATGAATGAATGAATGAATGAATGAATATAATTGATGCAAAAAAAAAGTGTTGTTTTATTTAAGGAGGTCTCTATTGATAATTGTTGTTAGTGTCTGGATGTATTATAGTTAATTAAAGCACTTCACAAAAACAACACAATATAAATCCAAGCGACATAAACAGAAAGAAAAAAAAACACAGAAAACAATCATCAGGGATAATTACAATAATTAAGTGGGGTAATTAAAGTGTATTTCCATTAATGTTGAAGCACTCTTTGCTTCAGCTGCCTTAAGGATTTATAACAAAATCAATACTTTACGAATCTGCCAGTTTTGTCCAATCCTGTTTCTAGATTGAGATCAGAATTACTTAAGGGAGGTTCTACCAAAAATTTACGTTTTCACTTATAAAAACATGACAGGGCCTGATTTAAGCGTGTCCTAAAAAAATCATACAAAAACAAGCATAAAATCATACAATTCAATGATAGAATGATCACTGTCAGCTTCTTGTCAGATGATGTCACTTCCTTTAAGTCATACCCTTAAACGTTGCATTTTATGTTAAATTAAATGCAAATGTGTCAGGACTGACAGTAACATATGGACACTTATAATTTTATTTGTATTAGGTAATTGTAGTATTTATTTGTGGAATTATTTTATAATTTAATGTTTTAATCAGTTGATGTGAACGATAAAATATTAAACTTCCTTTTTCTGAAACTTTTTTTTTTTTCTAAATAAGCATAACAAAACTATTAAAGCTGTAAGTTTAACTGGGCTGTGGACAAGGACAAAGCCAGGGTTTGTAAAGTGTAAAGTGTTTTAATAAAGAACGAAGCTCTGAGAAACAAATGATTGACATATTCCTGTACAAAACAGCTCACAGAAATCAACCATCAGTCCATTTTAGACATTTTTGGTATGAAATACTTTATTCACTGTATTTATGTTTTTTTTATTTCAGGGACAGGTAATGTACGCTTCTGGTAGATTGTCCCTTAAATTATAGCTTTTAAAAATTGGGGAACATTTATAATAGCATTACAAGTAAATTGATAATAAATGAACAACGAACTCTGCAAGAATTTTTCACAAAACTTTAATGTCTGCATTGATGAAGAAGCGTATGTATATCAATCGCAGTTTGCTTCTTCTGAAATTGAAACAGATTCAGTTTTACTATTTGTGCATTTTTGTCATTTCATAAAATGTAAATTCGAACAAACAAATGAAATACTTACTTTAGGGCATTCTTCAGACGGTAATTTCTCGAGCAATTTGATCATTGTGCTGTCAGACTACTCCCTCGGCGTCAGTGATGTCAGCTGATCAAGCGTCACGTGACTTTATCATCTTCTCAATCGTCTTCAGACTGCACATTGTTGTGTGCGTTCTGGGAATTATTAATAAACATTTTCACATGTCTATTAAATGTACATGTTAACGTATAACTGGCTTTTTCTGAGCTGTCACAGTTAGATTTTACTACCGACACCCGGAACTACATGACTACATGAACTACTAAAATTTCAAAATAAAAGTCCAAAGCCCTGTTATGAACTAAAGATTTTAATCTAATATTAGAAACTTGACTGACTTTATTTAAAATATATTTATATAAATAATGTTCATTTATTTTAAATTAATATGTGTATTTTAGGCACCTGAACACTTTTTTTTCCACGAAAAAAGGTTTCCAACATGTCGTATTATCTTAAAAAAAACTAACCTGTAATAATATTTTTATTTATCATAAAAATGTATATGTTTACGTAAAAACATTTTATTTGTTTACTTCATTTGAATATGATTGTGCACACAGAAGATTAGGTTATGAGTAGTGTAATGTTTGGTGGGTGGTGGTAGGTGACTGTCAGTGGCTGCCGCCCGCGCGGTTCTTGTACGGTCGTCAGATCAGATGTAACGTTAGCAAAAAGTTCTCCTTTTTAGGTCGCTGTAGGCCATTTATTTAATGTGACCAGTGTACCGTAAACCGGAAAGCTGATGCAGGATTAATGTACAGGAGCCTAACGTTTAGTTTGAAATGTGGCCACTCCATGAGACAACGGTGAGTTTACGGCTGTATTATTCCTAAATATGTACTGGCTGCTGCTGCTTTTCTATCTGTCCAGGCATCTCATATAGAGTTATGATTGCAGCGGTTTTATGGCTTTACACTCCTTTGAACTTCGCTTGCTCTCTCGAGGTTAACGTCAGATTCACATCTATTGTGCACGTTAACGTTACCGGATGGAGCTTTTATCTTCCAACAACTCAAGTTTTGAAGCATTACGATGTTTTAACAACGTCTTACAAGTAGCACGTGATAGGGTCGCGTTATTACACGTTTTCTTGACCCAAACCATTGAATATTTTGTTAACTATCTGTTTAAAATTAGACAGGTTCCATTGTGACAACTGAACATCAAGGTTAGCCCAGATCAGGTGACAACACCCTCACGCTTTCAATTACTTACTGTAAATAAATGTAAAAATGTATAATACCTTTTTGTAGGCAAGACCCTAAGCTATGTGCATGTTCAGAAGCTGACACTAAAATAAACCTAGCCAGAGAAATGTTTTAGTAGAAAAATTCTGACTAGATATCTGCACAAGCTATATAGAGTTTTTTTTTTTTTTTTTTTGATATTGCGTTTAATGCTGTAAAACTAAAGACATGGTAAAATTTAAAAACATGGTAAAATGGTAAAAACATGGTAAAACTTAGCTGGAAAGTGTTGACAATCTCTGTTTTATCTTAACCATGAGAGTATTTGGTGAAAACAAATCATAGTCAGTTATAAAGCCATTTTGGCATTTATCGCTAACAAATATGTTTGTGTCATGTGAACTAATTAATTATTTAGAAATAGAAAATATGTTTCAGTTATAAATAATAACACTTTAATTTAGTGTCCTTGTTACACATCTCACATAGTTTAGTAATAACTAGGGCTGCGTTTATAAACATACTTATATTGAATCATGATCAAATTTGTCAATAACAATATTAATGATCGGATTTTTTTACCCTGTATTGTTTTTGAGTCAATCAAACAGCAGAAATGTGCAGAAATTGGAATCTAGTAGGGTTGTCACTATACCATTAGTGATCTTACGGTATACCAGCTGAAGTATCACAATACCAAGTAGTACTGTGATACTGTAATTCATAACTCAAATTATAAGTCAGAAATATAATATTTTATGTTATAATAGGCCTACTTGAATGTAATTCGTTATTCCCTTAAGGCCAAAAAGTATTATTTGCACCTGACCCCACTTTACCAAAAATGTATTTATTCTTTTTGTTCATTTTGTAGACCAGTGGTTCCCAACCTTTTTCTTTGGGGCCCCCCCCATGAACATATACAAACATTGGAGCCCCCCCACCATATAAATACACACGCACGCCCACACATATGTACTGTCTATATATATATATATATATATATATATATATATATATATATATATATATATATATACTGTATGTGTGTGTTTGTGTAATATTAATATATAATATGTATAGAAAATATAAATTAATCACTTTTAACTTGTCTTGGCCTTCAATACAACTAATCTTTGTCTAATCTTTTTCTTTGCCTCTGAAGAACCACTGCATTTACGTTTCTCTGCCATTTTTGTTTTGATTTTGCCTTTACGACGCGTTGGACAAGCACATTGCGTGAGCAAAATTTAAATAATTATTTAAAGTTATTTATTTTAATTTTACTATTATATTGGAATTTTAAGCATGTTTTGATTTAGATTTTTTTTAGTACTTGAAAATACATATATAATAGTAGGGCTGCTTGATTTTGGGAAAATCATAATAACAATTATTTTGGTCATAATTGTAATCACGATTATTCAAAATGATTATCAGTTAAAGTCAAAATTATTAGCGCTCCTGAGAATTTTTTTTTTTAAGAAATATTTCCCAAAATTATGTTTAACAGAGCAAGGAATTTTAACAGTATTTCCTATAATATTTTTCTTCTAGGCTTATTTGTTTTATTTTAGCTAGAATAATAACAGGTTTAAATATTTTGAAACCAATTTAACTTCAATATAATTAGCCCCCTTATGCAATATATATTTTTGATTGTCTGCAGAATAAACTACTGTCATACAATGACTTGCCTTATTACCCTTATTAAGCCTTTGAACTGCACTTTAATCTGAATGTTTGTATTTTGAAAAATATCTAGTAAACTATTATGTACTGTCATCATAGCAAAGATAAAAGAAATAAGTAATTAGAAACGAGATATCAAAACTAATATGTTCAGAAATAAGTAAAAAAAAAGTCTTCTTTCCATTAAACAGAAATTGGGCTGGAAAATGGTTGCTAATATTCAGGAGGGCTAATAATTCTGACTTCAAGTGTATACAGTTATTTCCACCTTGCAAAGGAAAGAGAAATAAATACAATAGAATAAAAATATTAAACAAACTGTGATTTAAGCATCTTCACTGTAAGAAAAACACTTTAGCTACAGCAGTCCTTCAGTCAAGACTAGTGAGGGATTTTGTCATTGTTTGATTAATGATAAAAACAGGCGGTAGCAGGAATATTTCTCGCTGTCTCTTTAATGGTTTCTCTTTCACGTCTTTTGATCCTCAACTCGTTTGTTTATTACACAAATGAGGGTTAATATAAATAATCAATAAAAACAGCGTTTTGACATCTATTTGACCATTAATGCACTCACGTTAAGATGACTTTAGATGTCTGCGCTCCGCTGCTCGTCTCAGTGTGCGAATGAGACCGAATGCTGACCGGCCGCATGCTTCTGACTGCGTGTGCGTGCTGCACACACAAATAAGCACGCAGTCTTTCGCGCTTTTAGAAGCAACAAACGTGAACAACTGGAAAGGGGGCGGTTTATGATGCAATAAACTTTATCTCGATTAATGCTTTTTTAATAATCGTTTGAAATCGAAACCGGATTTTCGATTAATTGTACAGCCCTATAAAATAGTGGAGCATTTTTATGCCTTTTTCTACCTCAACACTTATCCTCTCCCGCGCCCCCTTGTGAACTCTGGCGGACCCCAGGTTGGGAACCACTGTTGTAGACAACTGACCAACAAAAATACATTAAAATAAAGATACAAATTATACCAAATGAAATTTGTTACAAAAGAGCATTTTTCCAACAAAATTAGGCTACTGTATATGAAGTGGTCAAAAATTGTTTCAATGTTTCCTGTTGCTATTTTGTGTTTTTCATCTATTTTTTCAGTCTTATCAGGTAACAATCCAAAGTAATTAAAAATGTTAATTTATGAGTCTTTCTTTTAAAGTGATTGTTGTGGTCTATTGTTGCACAAACATGGGCACTTAGTGACTTTTCCACATGCAACATTATCTACGGTAGATAAACCATTAATCATAATACTGTTTACAAACTACAGTGGCACTACCAGTATTTTGTAGCCATAGGATTGCGATACTACCATAGTACCACATAGAATCTGGAAGTGTGTTGATATTTTGCCCACCAAAAAAATATTGTCCGAAAATACATTATGCCGCTTAATGGACTCTTAATTTTTGTGGCTTCAGTTATTGTTGGGATGCTCTTTTAAATCTGGAAGCATTAACAACTTACCTTGAAATATACAGTTGAAGTCAGAATTATTAGCCCCCCCTTTAAATATTTACTAAATGATGTTTAACAGAGCAAGCACATTTTTACAGTATGTCTGATAATATTTTTTCTTCTGGAAAAAGTCTTATTTTTTTATTTTGGCTGGAATAAAAGCATTTTTAAAAAATTTTTAGAAACCAGTTAAAGGTCAAAATTATTAGCCCCTTTAAGCTATATTTTTTTGATAGTCTACAGAACAAATCATCGGTATACAATAACTTGCCTAATTACCCTAACCTGCCTAGTTAACCTAATTAACCTAGTTAAGACTTTAAATGTCACTTTAAGCTGTATAAAAGTGTCTTACAAATGAGTTATCTTAGAAATGAGTTATTAAAACTATTATGTTTAGAAAATTGTGTTGAACAAATCTTCTCTCCGTTAAACAGAAATTGGGGGAAATATAAACAGGGTATCTAATAACTCAGGGGGGCTAATAATTCTGACTTCAACTGTATATTGTTATCGTTCAATATGGAAAATAATTATTGAGATCGCATTATTGCCATATTGCCCTGCCCTAGTAGTAACAGTATATTATGCATAATTACATGCAGTAGCTTTTAACCAAGCCCTTATCCGAACCCTAACTATAATATTTATCAGTATTTATGCCAATGGCACAGTAAGTTATTGACACCACAATTTCTTAAATCAAAAATTAACTGCTTGCGTTTGTGTAATATCACAATGTCTCAATGAATGTGTGTAATACCACAATGTCTCGAAGAAATTCTTGTTCTGTATTTATTTTTAATATAAATCCTACACATTTATCTACTGTAAAGCATGCTGAATCTTGGCTAAAGCTTGTAATTAGCAAATAATGTAATAGTTACAGATTAAGCTAGAAAGGTCTTCAACTAAGGCTTGTTTACAAACCATATGTACAGTACAGTCTTCTATTCACTTTTTCTTTCATGCTTTTTCTTTTAGGTAGTCATTTTTGTTTGCTATACTTTTTTTGAGTGGTGACTTTGTTTCCTCAATTTCAGACCATATCCCTCTTTCAGTTCATGTCCACCACAGCCGTTTCAGACAAGCTAAACCTCATGGTTTTTGTCCAGTGTGATATGTGAAGTTTCTCAAACTAATTTCGAGAGGAGCACGTGATAGGATTGACTACAGCTGATCCCTATCACTAATCACTAACTAGCCAATCGGATCACTCTAAATTCAATATAAATATCCAGCCTAAACTTCAATCCTCATCTTCGTTTTGGAAACCCCCCCCCCATCCATCCCTTCTCCCTCCTCCTCAGTTTGGGCGACACGGTGGCTTGGCGGCTAGCACCGTTGCCCCACAGCAAGGAGGTCATTGGTTCAACACTAGCTGAGCCAACCGATACTCTCTGTGCGGAGTTTGCATGTTCTCCCCGTGTTCGCGTGGGTTTTCCCCGGGTACTCCGGTTTCCTCCCACACTCAAAAACTATGCAACAAAAGTTAAAGTCACAAGCACTTACTACAAACTAGCACAACTAGTGATCTATTTTGGGAAGCTATCGAGAACTACCTGATCTCATATCCCTCCAAATGCTTATTGACCAGGCGGGAGCCTTGGGCTCATCTATCACCGAGCTCAGGGTTCTCTCCCGGGACAGCATGCCAAACTAGCTTAAATAGTCAAGCATTATCTAAGTGTGAACTCTTGAAATAAGATTTCATTTATTTCAACTCCTTCCTCTTCCCTTGGCACAGGGAAGTAAAATGAACTTCTGCCTTCACTTTTTTATTGCAAGTTAAACCTGTTCAGCTGTTATTGTTTGTGTTGTTGTTTTTAAATGGAGAATTATCAGGTTGAATGCTCTTCAAATTTATAGTAATTTTCTGCCTGTTTAGGTCTGTTTGTAGTGCAGACGTGGACTACGCTATTTCGTCTTGCTGCTGTCCTCATGGAGCGGCTCCGCTGGGTTCAACACCGATGCCTGCAGCTGATATCCACAGACAGGCGGAGAGGCTGGTACTCTTCTCCTTCATCACTTCCTCCTAAAAGTAGCCAGGATGCTCAGGACCCTCAGGTTCAGCGGCTCAGTGGGAAGAGAAGGGTGGTGGTATCACGATGGGACCCGCATCATTCAGAGTACCGCAGCTTTTCCAAAGGCTTCCAGAACAACAGCATCCGGACCACCAAATACACCCTCATCAGTTTCATCCCCATGAATCTGTTCCAGCAGTTTCACAGGTCAGATGTTGAGCTGAATACATCATTGTCTGAGTAATTTCATTGTGTGTTTTTGTGTGTGAGAGTTAATGACACATTTTGTTTTCTTGCAACAGAGCCGCAAATCTGTACTTCCTATTCCTGGTGCTGCTCAATTGGGTCCCAGCTGTTGAAGCATTTCAGAAGGAGATTACCATGATCCCCCTGGCAGTGGTGCTTACCGTTATTGCCTTTAAAGATGCCATGGAGGACTACAGACGATACCGCTATGACAAGAAAATAAACAACACGCTGACGCATGTCTACAGCGGGTCAGTATTTGTTCTTTCATGTTTATCTGGTGTGATCGGGTTATCTGCGGTTTTATAATTGCATGTTTTTGTTTCCATGTGGGGGTTTTCAGTGTAGAGTTTCACAACTTCCTTTACTGCACTACACATAATACCTTTTTTTTCTTTTTTTTTCCACCACAAGCCTTACTCATTTAAAAACAATCATTTTGGTTTAAATACTAGACCTGTGGCGATAAATCATTCTGTATCAATTTTTTGATTTTCTGAATGCAAATCCATGGGATCAAACTCCTGCCAAATGAGCAATCACAAGCCCCTTTCACACATACAGACCTTTCCGGAAAATTGCCGGCAATTTTGTATGTGTGAATAAGGTTGTATGTGTGAACAGGTCCATTTTGAAAATACCGGTAAATTCGTTCTGGCTATTTTCCGGAACGAGAAGTTGTAACATTACCGGCAATTTGCCGGAATGCTGCGCTGTGTGAATGCAGAAGGAAGAATGCCGTAATAAGCGCGTGCACGTCTAGAACATGCTGATGTGAGACGTCTGCTTTAGCCAATCACAACAGTCAGACGCATTTACGTCCGCGCGGTTTGTGTGAATAAAAGCCTTTGAATATTTTTCCAGACACATTTAGCTGCTAGAAGTTAGTCAGATCACGTTTATATGTTCTTCTTAATGTCAACTGTGTAAATAATCATCGATGAGATGCTTACGATAAGCCGTTGTTTGTTTACCTTCAAGCTTTGCGTGTGCCTGTGAAACAGCCTGTGAGCGTCTGCACACGCACATATTATGAACATCTGGACATGCGAAAGTGATCCTGCGAAAGTTGTTTACAATATTGATCATCCACAGAGTTTGTAATTTAGTCAAATGTTTACAAATACAAGCGCAGCCGTTTAAAGCTCATTTGTGCTGAATGATGTCAGAATTTACCGGTATTTTGGAATGGATGTGTGAATGCTCTTTTCCGGAAAATTTCCGTAACGTCCTCGCCTGTGTGAACAGCGCTTTTTTGAACACACCGGTAAAGTCGTTCCGGAAATTTTCCAGATATTTACCGGTATCACTGTGTGAAAGGGGCTACTGACAGGTGTCTATTTTATCTGAAACTCCTGGAAACAAATGCATCCCTGCCTGCCACACTGAACAGCCACAAGTTGCATTGGAGTAACGTCCAATCCCCATTCATCTGATTAGCTAAAGGAGCAACGGTTAGGCCCAATTCTATTTTTGTACCCCTACCTTTTCCCCTTGCGCTTGGTCCTTAAAAGTGAGTGTGAAAGGGAAGGGTTTCAAAATTTACCCCTGAGAAATGGGACACCATTACAACACGTGCACATGTCATCATATGTCATTGTGAGCTTTTGCTTCAAACTTTCTTTTTGGTATTTATCTTCAGGAAATCACTGAAGGCATATTATGTTATCATAATGATCTAATGTGGCAATAAGATCGTAACTGTACTGTGCATTTGCACCCTGGCCATATTCATCTAAACACTCGAAAACAGCCTTAACATTATAGCAATCACTGTAAACAGCTCATTCCCAGCCATCAGACTTTTCTGACAGGGTTTTCAAGTGTCAGAATATTGTGGGAACACTATATAAAGGGGTTATTATTATGGATTACAGCTAGCGAAATTTAGCGTTTTTTATTTTAGCTTTTTTTTTTTGGTTGTGAATGTATTAAAACCAATGCTAGTTTGTATTAAAAATTTGTAATGATACAAAATACTAATTTGTGCTTCTCCTTACTTTTGTCTGTTTCCATGCTGCCCTTTTAGATGGTGTATTCTGGGAAATTTTCATACCCCTTGGTTTTAAGTGTGGTCCTGAAAAATCTCAGTTTTAAAGAGTATCTAGCCCTTCCATTTAGCCCTACGCCATCAAGCTAAGTAGAATTGGGACACCCATACCTCTTCATCTGAAGGCACAAATCGAGGGGATTGGGACTTAATCCTAATGTGATTTAAATAAAGCTTGAATTGAATCTTTTGGAAATGCAATCTGAGAATGTAAGAATAGAAGTGAAGGGGAAAAGAGGAGGAAAAGTTTCTTATTCTGCATTTAGTTTTCGCTTTTGCATATTAGAATTTTTCCTGCAATGTTTACTCTTATTATTTTTTGATCTGCGACCATGATACATCTGGCAGGATTTTAATCCTAAACGAATCTTTCAGGAATAAATTCTAGCTTATGCAGATGGCGCTCTTAATTAGATTTTAACTGTACTCTAAAACTCTCAAAAAAAAGAGCATCTCTGAAATCGAATGTGTCATAAGTTGTCAAATTTGCTGTAAACTTAAATACAGCTCTCAATAAGGACTCTTGGAATTCACTTAAACCCTTTCTAACTTTATTAATTATTATTTTAGGTTTAGGTGATATGTATAAGGAATGGAAGGCAAGCAGAATATGCAAGCATAAAGCCCTGTCTGGCGGTATAAACTGAAACTAACTGATTACTGTCATACACATCATGCAATCGAATCAGATCGATTCAAATTTGGTTCAAGAAAGAATTTGAATGCATTTGGAAAATCTCAGATTTAGTGCAGAATAATTTCTTGAATGTATTTAACAGCTCTACTAAATGTCATGTGAGAGAAGCTTGTGTTCTTCTAATCAAGGACAGATTAAGAACTGAGAGGCCCATAGACTGATGCGCAGTGTTTGTTAATTCCAGTGAATACATTGCGTTTTTCTCATTGCGCAATGTTTTTATGACTATACTATTTATAGTTCGGCAAAGTTTACAAGCTTGTAGAAACACTCTGCCATCAGTAAGATATTTTTCATTTTGTTACTTTGATCACAGTTCACTCTATTCAAACTCAAGTGCAGCTGTTGTTTTTTTTATCAAATAAATTTTCATGGTTAAAACCATGTGGGTAACAGCCCATGTGATCCATAGTTAATCCATGCCCTTTTTTTGAGCCTCTTTTCAGCTTTATCTGCGTCTTGTGACAGTGGCATTTTAGAGTGGTGATATAATTAGAGAAAACATCTTCATCTTTTTAGAGAAGTTAGAGTTAGAGGAACTCAGTGGACTATGAAAACCTACTCTAACTTTCAGCCCAAATTTCTTCACTATCTTTTATTGAAGCTGAGCTGAAAAAAATGGTTCATTGTGTAATCCAGAAACCCATGACATGATCACTCACATGCACATCTGTGATGTTTATTGTATTTTTTAGAAACATGACCTACAGAGTAATGGTTAGCCAGTAAAGGACAATAGAGGATACATTTTTCTATTTCTAAACAACAAAACAGAAACATTTATGAACTTAGTGTTTCTCTGGCATAGTGTTGCACCTGTAGACTAGACCAGTCTGCTTGTCCTTCAGAAGAAATACGAAATCTTTTTGTCCTCTAATTTGGGCTTAATTACTAAAATTAGGTTGGGCTTAATTACTTAAACACTAAACCAGCCTCTATGAAGAAGCATCACAACTGTAACTGGAAACTCAAGATGCCTGCTGCTAGTTCAGTTAGTTAGATTTGATGAGACCGAGCAATCAGGCACCTAACCCTTATGTTTAGATCCTACAAGAGAGCCTTGTTGAATAATTACTAGCTGCAGTGTATCTTTGTCCATTTTATCCACAAGACTGAAGGTTAACTTATTATCATTTTAACTTTCTGAAGGGTTATACCAAGTGCCAAACACTTTTACCTGATAGTCAAAGCAGTAGTATTCCATTAAGAATGTATTGATTTAAGTCAGGGGTCCCCAAACTTTTCAGTTCCTGTACACAAATCCAGTGATTTGTGACCCCCAATATCCTCTGAGGTGGTTATAAAGATATAAACATTACTCTATATCGGAAAATGGAAAACAGAAGAATTTCCCGGCAAGCATATTTTTGTGTTTAAAATATGTCAAGAAACCATTTAAACATGGTTGTCTTGGCTAAAATTCGGGCTGTCAGTGAGATTCTAATACACGTCTAACAAATATACTGATTAGACACTTCACATTGTAGTAATTTAGTCCTGTTTATTCGATGAGTAGCCTACATTTTTTTGGTCTATTGATAAATGTATATAAGGCCAAATTTGTCCTTGTTTTAGCAAAGACATCTTTGTTTAGATGCTATTAGATGTCTTTTAAATTCAAAATTGCTTGGTGGCATAGAAAAAAAATGAGAAGAGTCTTTTGTCACTGTTTTATTATGAAGTGTCCTAATCCCCTCAGTAGTTTTACCCCATAAGAGCTTTTAAAGGATGAAAGGTGTATTGCAGGGCTGTCCAAACTTGTTCCTTGAGGACCATTGTTTTCCAGAATTTAGCTCCTCTAAATTTAGCTCTAAATTTAACACTGGAAAACCAACTAATCATGGTCTTCAGACTCACTGGAAACTTTTAGGAAATCATGATTAAGCTAAAGCTCAACTAAATTAGCTATGACTCTAAGGGCTCTATTTTGACGGTCCATTCGCAAAACGGAAAGCGCAGGGCGCAAACGCTTTCAGGGCATGTCATAAATTATATTTGCTAATTTAAGGACGGGAAAATCCACTTTGCGCCGAGGCGCATGGTCTAATAGGGTTGAGTTTATTTTCCTAATAAGTTATAGGTGTGTTTTGAGAATAAACCAATCAGAGTCTCATCTCCCATTCCCTTTAAGAGCCATCTGCGTCGTGCCATAAGCACATTTGCTATTTACAGGACGTAAATTAAGCGGAAGTGGAAAAACTGGGCATTTCACTAGCAACAGTTAACAGTTTGTTTGTTTTTTTTAACAGAAAACAGTTAAACAGAGCATCTAAAGCGCAAGAATGAGAGATAATAGATCTACTTTCACTTTCGCTCTTGGATAGGGAAATCTTTATATAAACCCTGCAGGTGGGCAAATCTAAGCTTATTTTTAATTAATCAAATATAAATATGGATATAATAAATAATACTGCTAATAATAATAACATTATACAAAAGCAAATTGTTATGAATAAACTGAAAAAGCCTCCCGAGATGAAGAAGGCAAAAAAACAGTGGTTTTTCATATTTATGTAGGCTAGAAAATAATATGTTTTGTAATATTTTAATCCTTTATATGTATATCCTATATACAGTTGAAGTCAGAATTATTAGCCCCCTTTTGATTTTTTTTTTCTCTTTTAAATATTTCCCAAATTATTTTTAACTGAGCAAGGAAATTTTCACTGTATGTCTGATAATATTTTTTCTTCTAGAGAAAGTCTTATTTATTTTATTTCAGCTACAATGAAAGCAGTTATTAATTTTTCAAAAAACATTTTTGGGACAAAATTATTAGCCCCTTTAAGCTATTTATTTTTTTCGATAATCTACAGAACAAACCATCATTATACAATAACTTGCCTAATTACCCTAACCTGCCTAGTTCACCTTATTAACTTAGTTAAGCCTTTAAATGTCACTTTAAGCTGCATAGAAGGGTCTTGAAAAATATGTAGTAAAATATTATTTACTGTCATCATGGCAAAGATAAAATAAATCAGTTATTAGAAATGAGTAATTAAAACTATTATGCTTAGAAATGTGCTGAAACAATCTTCCCTGTTAAACAGAAATTAGGGAAAAAAATAAACAGGGGCCCTAATAATTCAGGGGGGCTAATAATTCTGACTTCAACTGTATATTCTTATTATATCCTATATATATAGGTCTATTCTTAATATTTAAATTTTTTCATATGTAAAGATATTTACGTATAGCTCTACATTTTGTGTGTAGGCTATTAAGCAGTGTGTAAGCGAGGCGCAACTCTACGCTGGAGTTTAGACCGGGTTTGTTTTGGTCTAATGAAAAATCTATTATAGTTTCTCAAAATAGCAATGCGCCAGCAGTGCGCCTCAGAACGCCTTCCTTTTCAGACCAGAACGCCTATGGGCGCACATATGAGCGCAAATGCATTTGCTATTTAAAGACTCAAGAGCGTGGCGCAAAGCTTCAAAACGACTCTTGCGCCTAGCTGAAACTAGCAAACAAGTATTGCATCGCGCCTTGCACCACATTTCGCCGGGTGTATGATAGGGCCATAAACATTTGAAGAATCATGTCAGTAGTGTGCATCCTTCATACTGAAGGGCTGATTAAGTCACCAGTTTTAAGCACTTTGGAGAACGACTCTTCAGAAAGGCGGACATGAGTGTTCTCATTCTGAAGTGGTCTACTGAGGAGGATTTATTCTGTTTGGAGCTCAGCACATGAGGCTTCTTGACTTAATTATTGCCTTGCTTTCATCACATTTTTTTTTACTTCACACTGGTTCTCTTAGCTTCCTGACAGGCTCCAGTGCTAATTTAACATACTTGCTCATCAGACCAGCGATGACATGTCATCAGCTGACATCTGTTATGTGTCAAAACTTGTCTTATAAGTAGTCAACATATAGAACATCCAATTATTATTGTCTTAATTAAGTGTTTTCTATTGACACAGATTCACTAACAAAGCACTGCCCTTCCCTGACAAGGAGCACATTTCCAATAACATTGCATAATTTCCATATTATTCAAAACTTCCTTGTATGATTTTGAGGACTTTAACCGTTAGAATTAATGATTCTCTTTTGCTCCTATTGTTTCCCCTACGACATTTATTGTGCACTTGACTTGTTGAAGAATTACTAGCTGCAGTGTGCCTTTGTCCATTATGTCCTCAAGACTGTGGGTTAACCCATTTGTCATTTTAACTTTCTAAAGGGTTATACCAAGTGCCAAACACTTCTAACTTACAGTCAAAGAAGTAGCATTCCATTAAGAAAGTATGGGTTTAAGTCAGGGGTTTCCAAACTTTTCAGCCCACGACACCCAAAATTACAATGCCAATGTCTCTTGACCCCCAATATCCTCTGAGGTGATTATAAATATATAAACCTTGTTTTAGCCAAGACATCTGGGAAGAGCCTTATGTCACTGTTTGATTATGAAATGTCCTAATCCCTTCAATAATTTTACCCTAAAGAATAAGAGCTTTGAATGAATAAAGGGTGTATTGCAAGAAGGCCACTTGAAGACCATCCTCCATGTTCAATTGTGGCCTGTATTTATTTTTAATGTATGTGAGTGCCGTAAAGGTGTGAGAAAGTTTAACTTAGTGCCATAAAAATAATGTTCTGTGTCTTTAATGTAACGTAAACACTACAGGGGCCACAAAAATGGAAAGGCTGGTGGCTTTTTATTTGCATGTTGTTGTTTTTTAATTTAACTAGTAACTACTTTTTTACTTCTGGAGGTTATGGGTAAAATATGGTAATTCTAATAATTTAATAAAATGAATTTTGGAAATCACCAAGCGACCACCATTTGATGAGACTGAGACAGCAGGCACCTAACCCTTATGTTTAGTTCTTACAAGAGAGCAGTAACTCCATACCAAAAGGTAAAAAAGACAGAAGAGCTGTCCCGGCAAGCTTGTTTTTGTGTTTAAAATATAAAATAGCCATCCAAACATTTCTTAGCTTAAATTAGGCTGTCAGGGAAAATCTAGCAATATTCATCAAATACAGAGATTAGACAGTCTTCACACTTGTAGTAATTTATCCCTGTCTATTTATTGACTAGTCTACACTTTTTGGACTATTAATAAATATCTATTAGGCTTTCATGGACAGCCGAATTTATCCTTGTTTTAGCCAAGACAACTGAGAAGAGCCTTATGTCACTTTTTGATTATGAAATGTCCTAATCCCTTCAATAATTTTACCCTAAAGAGTAAGAGCTTTGAATGGATGAAGGGTGTATTGCAAGAACGCCACTTGGAGACCATCCTTCATGTTCAGTTGTGGCCTGTATTTATTTTTAATGTATGTAAGTGCAGTAAAGGTGTGAGAAACTTTAACCTTGTGCCAAAAAATCAAAACATGGTAATTGAAATAATTTAATAAAATGAATTTTGGAAATCACCAAGCAACCACCTCTCCAATCCCCCTGACCACTGGTTTAAGTTACTATTTGCGAATAAGCTAACGTTTGCTCATGTAGATCTACTATTCTGCACAGTAGGGTAAGGGTTAATGTCTTCAACCTCACTAGAAACACTAGAAGTCTGTTGGAACAAATTATCCAAAATGTTGACTTTACAGAAGCTGGATTGGATTGTACTCCTCTACCGTCTTCCATGTAAAGACATTTCTGTGTCTGGAACAGTGCTTTGGTATTTTTTTTTTTAATGAGCTCTAGTGTCTTGATGTGAAACTTCAAACGCAGTTGTGAAAGTCTGTGAAGTCATACTTAAGCCCCTCCCATCCCCTAACAAGTAAGCATTTCTTGTAAAAAGACCTCTGACATTGGACATATTGCTTCCCTTCTGTCTCTGTTTGACTTAGGCCACTGTAAAATACTAAAATATCTCATATCTCACATAGCTACAACATGCAATAAAAGCAGCCTTGATAAAGTAATGCATTCAATTTTATGGTAATAATAATAATAACAATATCAACCTGGGCTTCAAAAGTCCAGAGATCCTCAAATTATAGGTACAGCTTGCATTTTCCATCCGAGATAAACGTCACACTACAAAATGGTCATTTATTTACTAGCTCTTGGATTTCTCGGTCTGAAAGCTGCCTCTGACTCATAAAAGTCTCAGTTTAGTTTGTTTATGATGCTTGGGAGTGTTTCCTGGATAAGGAGCGGCCAATCTGTATGTTATAGATCATTACAGGTTTCTCAGCCACACTCACACACACACACACACACATACACATACACATACACTAGAGTTGAGACAAAGGTTTTGAAGAGCATAACACTTCTCAGGTGTCACATCTTGGCTTGGACTGAATCAAAAACATGAATTTAACTAGTGATGGTGAGACCTGTTGGACATGATTGGGATTGAGAAACTGCCAGAATTGGCTGGACCATTTTTAAAGACAGTGTCTTTGGAGCGGAAAAGTCCAGCTGCCATGATTCAATCAGTGGACGGAGATCAAGGAGGTACAGCTAAAGATCTGACCAAAAGCAGAAGGGTTATCTTGCCAAGTTGGACTGAAGACGAACAGCTAAAGGAATTACAGCAGTCATACAGCAAGAATAAAGTCCGGACGACCAAATACACCTTCCTGTCGTTCATCCCTAAGAATCTTTTCGAGCAACTCCATCGTTTTGCCAATGTATACTTTGTCTTCTTGAGCGCGTTGAACTTTGTGCCTATTGTGAATGCATTCCAGCCGGAGATCTCGATCATTCCTATTATTTTTGTGATGTCTATTACTGCTATCAAAGACCTCTGGGAGGACCAGCGTCGGAGGAAGTCTGACCAACAGGTCAATAACCGCTTTTGCGATGTGTATGACAGGTAAAACAATTGAGAATATAGATGTAACAAACACAACCTGTAGCTACTTACATCAGTTTGGGCTTTAACCATGTGCTGTAAGTGAATCATGGCAGTGCATACATGCATCTAGTGGTTATACAGTATGTAGATTTTTGCTTTGAACACCATATTAAGCTGTGCCTCAGGTATTTTTCTTTTAATAGTTTCTTGATCCCCACGTTGGTTTGTTTCTCAAATCAGTGTTGAAACAAGTCTTAAAAGAAGTGTGTCTCTGTAACTTCATAGATTGTGTCAAATGAAAGAAATGTTGGCTTCAAATATAGACATTTGGATTTGCATGTTAAAGATGGACATTTGGATTTGCATTGCTTGAAATTGTGTGGCCTAAAGCATAGCTGTTGGGCTCAGGCTACCTCGCGTGTGTCTTTTCTTCCAACCCGTATCTCGGGCTGTAACCCACACACGTCATCTTTTTATTAATGTATGCTCTGGTTAATGGTTAACTTGAAGTACAGTTATTATTGAACTCTGTTTGCCTATTATAATTGAAGAAAAATCTCTTAATCAGAGGTCTGATCTTTGGATATTTTGTGTGTGATATAGTGAACAATAGCACATTGTTCGGTTTGATTGTTTTGTAATGTGTACTTGTAGAGAAGTGAGTATTTGTTCAGAATTACATTGACATACCAAAACAATACTTGGGTGTAAATTTAAGATGTATGCATTTGAGTTGCATTCAGTTTCTATCCATTTGGATTAGGCATGTGCCGGTATAAGGTTCTGACGGTATGATAATATTGCATAAAAACATCACAGTTTCACGGTATCACAGTATTGTGGTTACTGCTCTAAAATACATTCTTTTTAAATGTCTGGGTAAACAATATATTTTATTTTTTGAAAAAATCTAGAATATTTTGGAGTAGTAAACATGTCAATCTAAAAAATTCTAGTGAATCATGAATCAATTTATAACGGCACCTTTTGAATTTTTTTTTTCTGCTGGAAATGCTGCTGTCCTAAAAAAACAAACCAAAAATGTAAATAAAAATATTACACATACCTTAGGTAAGGGGTTGGCGATATGGAAAAAATATCATATCACAATTTTTTTCTGGGGAAATCACAATTTACGATTTTTCTCCCGATTCTCTTTCAAGTTGTTTTTTTAAGACTATTTTGCAAATTACAAAGGTACAATACAACCAAACTAATGTCCTCAAATAAAAATATACTCTTACCATGTATGTTTAAGAGTATTTTAATCAGGCCTCTGAACCAGTTCAAGGAATAGAAGCGAAAAACAGAAACTATTGACATTTTGCAGAAACAGAAAAAAAAAAAAGAAAACAATATGAACTTTAATTGTTCTGAACAGAAATGTTTACAGTTAACCGGTTAATAACATTATTTCATCCTTCTCTTTATTATATATATTTTGCAGACAAAAACTAGGAACGATATTACAGAAAATTTTGACGGTTTTAAAACCTTGACTTTTCCAAACTGCGGTATACTTTTAAAAGTTATCGTCCCATGCCTAGTTTGGATTGGACAGTTTAAAATGTACAATAGCCAATCAAGGGTGACATGATGGCGCAGTGGGTAGCGCTGTTGGCTCATAGCAAGAAGGTGGCTGGTTCGAGTCTTGATGTTCTCCCTGTGTTTGCGTGGGTTTTCTCCAGCTGCTCCGTTTTCCCCCACAAGTCCAAAGACATGTGCTATAGGTGAATTGGGTAATTTAAATTCTTCATAGTCTATGTGTGTATGTCCTGGTTATTTGGTTGGGGATTGATCGTTTGGCTAATGACCCACCTCAAAAAAAAAATCTGATGTTATGAAACAGCAATTTGGTGCTGATAAATATCAGCTTAGATATAAACAACCATGAGAGTAAGTAAGTAATTGTCAATCAAATGTAAAAACCTTAGCTAAAACATTAAATTTGGCCCATCAGTAAAAATGTAATCAACATCTAGTCC
Organism: Danio rerio; assembly: GCF_052040795.2. Lineage (NCBI taxonomy): Eukaryota > Metazoa > Chordata > Actinopteri > Cypriniformes > Danionidae > Danio > Danio rerio. Next base: position 12,523,396 of record NC_141033.1, read on the forward strand.
CAAAATAGACTAGTCATCAAATAGACAAGTTAAACTGGCTTCACAGGTGTCATTCCTGTCTATTTTTGGATTATTGGTAGGTGTCTATAAGATATTCAATGCCAGCCCAAATTTAGTCTCGTTTTAGCCAAGATGTCTGTGTTTGGACGGCTATTAGAATGTCTTTTAAATTGCTTGGTGGGAAACTACCACATTTAATGTGCATGTTTGCCATATTAATCAATAAATGAAACCAATATGATTTCAGTACTTGATCAAATCATATTTTAAGAAGCATTTATTCAAACAGTCCACAATAAACTTTAGTATAAATCTTGTTCATTTGTAAAAACAATTGCATATAATCAATACAAAAATGATAAACATTGCTAAATTATGGCTAGCAACAAGTAATATGTAAATGTGTAAGTAGTAATATGTAAATATATGAGTTTGTAATGTTGGATTTATTAATGGAACACAGAAATGAATCTGGCATTTAAAACGTCTGGAGTTTCAGTTTACTGATTTATTGGACATCTTACCTGTTTAATTTAAACAACAATAAAAACAATCATTTTAGTTTATGTTAAAACTGTGGTGCAAAGTGACAAAAATGGTACTGTATGTGCAAATATCAACGCCGATGCTTTTGCTGTACTCAAAATAGCCTGAATAGTTTTGGGTCTGTCGCATGTTGCTACTATAGACAGCAAAGAGTGGGAACTTTCATATGTGCTTGTGTGTTTGTGTGTGTGTTTATATTTTGCTTTCCTGCTTTAATGTCCCGGCAAATATTATACCACAATGTTGAATTATCTGACATCTGGCTGTAACTAAGCCGTTAACGTGGCTCCGTTTTAAAAGGCTCCCGTGTGATTGTCTTGCCGCAGGGGGTCATATTAGTTTTACTGTTATGGAGCTGTTGCTATGGGTGACAATGAAGCGCAGCGTTTGCTTGATTACTATGGCAGTCGAGCCCATGTGTTCAGTTCAGTAGGCATAATGCTGTAATATTAGAATTTCTATGGGTTTCATGCTTAAGTCGCACATCAATGCACAGAAACAAAGCGTTACTGGAAATGCATAAATGTTTTTGTCAAGTGTGATGCTACAGGTATACCTCGAACACTTTTTGTTTTGTTTCACAATGGTTCTGCAAACAGCCAGTTATATCACTGGCAAGACCGGTTTTCAGTGGCATCAATAATGTGAGGGCTGTTTTTAATAATAATAGAATAGTTTTTAGGGATTTGGATTGAATTGGTTAGACATGCAGTCAAACATCAAATAATTCAAACTGCATTTGTTGGTCCTGGCACATTTTCTAATGGTTTTTTTATGCTCCATGCAGATTTTGTAGAATAATATTTAGCCAATCGTTATCACAAAATAAACCCTTCTGAGCATTTATATAACTTCTTCTTTTTGTTGTTTGCATGAATTTAAATTTAAATGCATTCTTTAATAGATATAAAGCGTTTTACATTATAGTAAAAGTAAAGTAATGATGTTTTAAATAAAGGAAAACATAATATATCAAGATATGTAAATGCATGAAATGTCATATTCTGACCTGTACTTGTTAAAAAAACAAAGCGTATTAAATGCAAGTAACTCTGATCTTTTAAAAATAATGTGAAAATAATTAGTTGTCTTTATTAAGCACAATATATCAAGATATGTAATTGCACAAAATGCTATATTTATTCTGACCTGTGCTTATTAAAAAATATAAAATCATATTGACCATAATAAAATTTTATTTTTGTATATTTTTTTCAAATGGTTAAAAAAAAAAACTTCTAATCTGACAAATGTGTAAAAACTTGTCGTTCAAAGAATAGTGACAACTTATAAAGTCTTTGCGCCCTATCATACACCCAACAAAATGATTTGTTGTTATTTTCAGAACAGCCCAATCCATACCTATATACCAGCACAATTTTCACATTTTGCACCATGTTGTTTAAATAGTAAATCCATATGGGGCACTTTGTGGACTCATGCGTGTGCCAGTCTATAAAGGAGGTGGTTTAAGGCGCATTGTTGGCGCGTTACAATTTTGAAGAACTGAAATAGTAAAGGCTGGTCTAAAGTCCAGCGCAGAGCATGTTAGTTATGCGCTTATGCAGGTACAAAGGCTTAATACACACAGGATGTACATCAATACACAAATCTCTTTACAAAGGAAAAAAAGAAAGGATTAAAATGTTTAATAATTTACTACATATATGAAAACACTACTTTCATGCATTCATCTGAGATGGATTTCAGTTTTTTAATGAAAATTTGCATTTGTATAATGTTTTTATTAGTAGTAGTAGTATTTATTTTATGCATATTTATATTTGTTTTAATAACAAGTTTAGATTTGTCCACCTGTTTGGAGACGTATGCATCACCATATGGGGCATACAAAAAAGGAGGTGTTTATATATAACTCGTTTTTTTTTTTACCACACTTCGTTATTATTGTTCATTTATTTGTTTGCTGGAAATTAGAACTGAATTTAGAAACTGATTTGAAACAAATCTTTGTGCTTAACAAACTAAATTAAATATATAGGCTAATGGATGTATTCAGTGGAGTGAGTTTACATAGTTTCCTTATCCACGAAAGTAAAAGTGTAAAGAGTAGTTGCAAAGTAAAGAGGCCAAATGGAGGATGCTCATTATTTATCCTCGTGCAGATGGTCTCTGTTTTTCACCTAGTGAAGCGTTCCGTTTCTCCATTCAATTTTTCCACTTACAAAGTCCATTTTGTAAATTGCAAATGTGCCATGGTGTGACACAACTGACTCTTAAAGAGATTGTGAGATGAGACTTTGATTGGTTTAATGCACGTTATGCTCAAAACACCCATAACTCATTAAGAGAATAAACAGAACCCTGTTAGACCATGTGCCTTGGCGCAAAGCATATTTTTCCATCCTTAAAATAGCAAAAGTGGATTCTGAAACACCCTTAATAATTCAGCGCCATGCGCTTTATACTTTGCACCTAGATCATAAAAATAGAGCCCTAAATGTCATTAAATTATGATTGAATATTGTGATATTTCTTTTCTATATCAACTTTTGTTCACTGAATGACATTTTAATGGCTCAATCGTAAATTGTTTTCATCCATTTATTTTTTTTATATAAAATGAGCTCTAATAGAATAAACAGTATACACACACACTAAAATGATCTCACTTTCACTGGTAGAGCTGTTATAAAACAAATGCTACTGGCTGTTTTTCAAAAGGGTGAAGCTGGACAATATGTCCAGCCCTGATTTCAACTTTCAGTATAGATTACGTAAAACATTGAATAAAAAATGCACAATTAAAAGCACATCACAGGACCTTTAAACTAACAAAAGTAAAGTCATACCATAAATTGGACCATTTCCATCATACTTTTAACATTTAATCGCTGTATATTTAATGAAATGCCTAATTTTCAAGATATCCTTTTATTAAATTTACTTTTGAGAAATTCAGAACAATTACGGAAGTAGTGCTCTGTTAACATTTTTTTATGGCTCACTTTATGCATCCTTGGTAAACAGTCAGATTTTTTTCTGTAGAGCCATTTATGTTGACACATCTTATATAATGTTTCAAATATGAGTAGCTAAACTGTGTTATGTGTTTGCTTTGAAGAAAGCAGCAGAGATATGTGGAGCGTCGCTGGGCAGAGGTGTGTGTCGGGGATCTGGTTCGTCTCTGCTGTAATGAGATCATTCCTGCTGATATGGTGCTGCTGCACTCGTCTGATTCGAACGGAGTGTGTCACATTGAGACGGCCAACCTGGATGGAGAAACCAACCTCAAACAGAGGCAGGTGGTCCGGGACCTGACACAACAGGTGAGCAACTTCAGCACCATAAATGATCCAAATTTTACAGTTTAAAAGTAGCATTTCTGATCATTTGAAATGTTCTGCTGGCTATTTAAAGTGTCTTATTCAGTCAACATGCTAAATGTGTGTTTGTGTAGTGCACTTCACATAGGCTGCTACTTTTAGTTTCACTTTAGACCTGATTATTTTCATTAAAAAGTTAATTAAAATAAATGCATCTACAATATTTTGCTGTTTTATACACAAAAATTAAGTTTGCTGGTTCTTCAAACTACTTATTTAAAATTACATGAAACAACAAAATTCTTGAGGTGTTTTGGGGACAGCTTAATTGTTTTAAATTTCACTTACATTTGTAAATATAGGTAAACTAAATCCTAAGGATTAAAGTAAACTACATATATATATATATATATATATATATATATATATATATATATATGTGTGTGTGTGTGTGTGTTTTTCATTTAGTTTATTTTCTTAGTGCAATTTAGATGCAATTTGTTTTTTTATTTTTAAGTGTGTTTTGTCTTCAAGTCTGTTAATTTTATACATATAAATAATGTAGTTCTTCTAGAAGATGATTTTTATGTGAGGTATAAAGTAGGGGGCTCATTATAAAAATGAGAAATAAATAATTTTACTCATTGCAGAACTTCTAAACGTCGACATGAGACTAAAGTTATAAAAATCGTCTTTCCTATTATGATGGACATCTGAAAGAAACAGCTTTTTAAACAAGTGAATCTTGATTTTGATTAGATTGTTGTTGTCCTCACTAGTTACAGGGTATTCGTAGGGTCTTAAAAAGTCTGAATTGAGTTTTAAATAAAAAATTGTAGGCTTTAAAAAGTAAAATTCACTTAAATTCACTGAAATATTGTTTTGTATGTCTTAAATCATTTTAAAAAGATCATAATTTTCCTTTATCCATGTAAAGCTATCTAATCGGGCAAACACCCATCCAAGCATACCAGGCTCTATTTTAATGATCTAGCCCAGGGCTGTACAACACAATTCCTGGAGGGGCGAAGCCCTGCACAGTTTAGTTCCAACCCTGCTCCAACACACTTACCTGTAGGTTTCAAACAAGCCTAAAGGACTCAGTTAGTTTGATCAGGTGTGTTTAATTAGGGTTGGCACTGAACTGTGCAGAGCTGCGGCCCTTTTGGAACTGAGTTTGACACCTGTGATCTAGCCTATCAAAACGTGACGTTGCAAAGCTGACGCAACGACAAGTAGTGCAAGCTCTGTGATTGGTCGGCTTGGTAGCGCTGACGAGTCTGGGACCAATAGCTGTGCGAGCCAGATAGAACGATTGTTTACATGTGTGGAGTCCCGTGAAGGAGCTCCGGATGGAAAGTTTTGTTTTGTGTTTTTGTGTTAAAGCAGTTCGTGCCTCAAAATAAGCGAATTTGAGCCACTTGTACATTCAGGAAGCGTTCAGAAAAAACAAAACACCAGCGAAGAAACTCGACACAGAGGAACATTAACACCTCACTGCCAACTAGTGTTTCGGAAGTGTTATTGCAGAACAACCGAAACAGCGTGCAGAAGTATAAATGCAAAGCTACGCGCGCTGCATGCACCATGGGTTACGCCAGTCACTTGACACAGAAGTATGAACCAGGCTTGAAGCGCATGGTGCAAAAGCATTACGGGCATGTCCGAATCCACTTTTGCTAATTTAAGGATGGAAAAATACACATCTTGCACCTTATTGCGCTGGGTGTATGATAGGGCCCTTAGTGTGTGGTTTACAGTCAGATGTGACTTGCTTTTTTGTTATATTTATAAGGTCAGTGTGTTTTGTTTTTAAATCCGTTGATTTTATATATATATAAAATAATGTACAGTACTTCATGTAGAAGATAATTTTAGTTTTTTTTATGTCAGGCACAAAGAAGAGCGCTCATTATGAAAATAAAAATAAATAGTTTTAATAATTACTGACATTCTAAAAGTTGGCAAACAAAAGTTGAAAAAACCTTCTTTCCTATTGTGATGTACATGTGAAAGAAACAGCTTTTTAAACGAGTGAATCTTGATTTTCTCTTTTGGAAATGATGGGAGGGTTTTTGTTTGCTAGCCCTCACTAGTAACAGGGGTATTAAAAAGTCATACATTTTGAAAAAAAAAAATTTAGGCTTTAAAAAGTCTTAAATTCATTGAAATATTGTCTTGTAGGTCTTAAATCATTTTAAAAAGGTCTTAATTTTCCTGTATCGGTTTAATGCTACACCCAATCAGGCAAACACCCATCCCATCACTAATGTTCCATCTCAATAAAAGTTTTAACATAAGCATTTTTACCAATACTTTTAATTATTTACCAATATGGTTTAATTATCTTCCTTACAATAACATTTTTAAAAAATGTTTTTAAATTTTTAAACTGGGCCTTAAAAAAGCGTTTAGCCTTGTGTAAGTCTGAAATTTCATTTATAATGGTCTTAAAGGTCTGAAATTTTACTTGAGAAAACCTGTAGAAAGTAAGTACATCATACAAGAGAAGAAAAGAGGCCTTTTTAGAGAGACTAAGTTATTTTATTGAAAAATTGGGGACACACAAACTAACAAATAATAAGATCTTGCTCGCATAGCTAATTTTTAATAAAAACTGCAGTGTTCCATAAATGCCAGTGGTTAATTTTTGATTTCATAATTACTTATTAGATGGTTTAGCATAAATACTTTAGTGAAAGCCCTCATTGAGCAAATTTTGTGTAAAGTCTATGCCCATGTGATCTCCCTTAGGGAGCCGAATTTGTTCCAGAAAACTTCAGCAGCCGCATTGAGTGTGAAAATCCCAACAATGACCTGCGACGTTTCCGAGGCTTCATGTGAGTACAAAAAATCTCTGTAAGTGATAATCTGTAAGTGATAAACACGAGGCCCAATACTCTCTGTTGAGCTTATTTGAACGAACACAATAGTGACATTTTGTTTCCTGTATACACAGGGAGCATCCGGGTAAAGTTCGTGTTGGACTTCACAGCGAAAACCTTCTGCTGAGGAGCTGCACTGTGAGAAACACTGAGACTGTCATCGGCATTGTGGTCTATGCAGGTCACTTTTCCATCTTCTTGCTCAGGGATCAAATTCAGATATGATATAAGACTATTGTTAAAAGATAAAGAGCAATAAAAGAGCTTATATGTGCGTGTCTGCAGGTCATGAGACAAAAGCAATGCAGAATAACAGCGGGCCACGCTATAAAAGAAGTAAACTGGAGCGCAGACTCAACTTGGACGTCCTCTGGAGCGTCGCTTTACTGCTGCTCATGTGCTTTATTGCTGCTATCGGTCAGTGTTACGGTCGACATACACATACAGCTTTTAAACCTGAATAAACTTTCCTTGGGTTTAGTGAACATGTGGTTGTGATGTTTAGGTCACGGTCTTTGGTTAAGTGAGCTGGAGGATCCCATCTTCATGATTCCTGATAACACACACCCTGCGCTTGCGGCCTTTTACATGTTCTGGACTATGATCATTGTTCTGCAGGTGAGTGATAATGAGTAATTCCTGACATCTTCACAAACATCATGCTGGGTTGTTGATGTTGTCATGACAGTGCATTTTTCACGGTCACACAGGACAAAAATAAATGTAACTAGTATTGTCATCATTTGGAATGCAGTAAATGGTTAAACATTTCTTGGATCTTTTGTTATAAATGCTGCTTTGTTATTAGATTTTTTTTACATTATTGAGCCAAAACTCAAAAGTGTCCCATGGTGTGACATTCTTAATGTATTACAGCTCTTATCAATTAAAAATACCATTGATGATACCTTAGACCTAATTTAAAAGTGGCTATTTTAGTAAAAGGCCATTTTTTTTCATCCATATACAGTTAAAACCAGAAATTTACAGTACACTCTTAAAAAAAGGAACATAGCCATTTTTGTCTGATGGTAAATCATGATAAATGACACGTCAAGAATAAAAGCCTCATCCATTCCGTGAGGTGCGCACACAATCAGTGAAGGTCTGCGACAAGGCATAAGGCAAAAGTATATATCAGCCTTAAAGGATGACAAAACTTTATTTTATAGTTGTTCAAAAAATGAAACGTGTAAAAACACTGACCTGGTTACCTGGTCAGTAACACTGACCTATTTTAGGCCTGTTAGGGTTACCTAAATTATTTACATTTGCTAAATGGCAGAGAAATTAGACAAATTTTTAGAGAATTTTTAAATAAATTTTTAGACAGCCAAAAGTTTACATACATTTCCTTGTTTTTTTTTTTTATTAGCTTTGCTTTTAAACTGTATAACTTTGGTCACATGTTTTAGGTATCCTTCCACAAGCTTTTCACAATAGTTTGAAGGTGTTTTGGCCCATTCCTCCTGACAGAATTGGTGTAACTGAGTCAGATTTGTTAGTCTTGCTCGCACAAGTTTTTTTAACTCTGCCCACAAATTTTGTATTGGATTGAGCTCAGGGCTTTGTGATAGCCACTCCAAAACATTCACTCGGTTGTCCTTAAAGCACATTTTAACTAATTTGGCAGTATGCTTAGGGTCATGGTCTGTTTTAAAGACCCATTTGTGGTCAAGTTTTAATTTCCTGGCTGATGTCTTAAGATGGTGCTTCAGTATTTCTACATAATATTTTTTCTTCATGATGCCATCTATGCTATGAAGTAGAACAGTCCCCCTTGCAGGAAAACAACTCTACAACATGATGCTGCCGCCCCCATACTTCACAGTTAAGATGGTGTCAAAATAAGGGCATAATAATCTTATTGTATGTAAACTTGACTTTTAAGAAACTTATAACAATTTCTCAAAAAACATCTCTCTCATTATTGTGCTATTAAGCATAACAGAAACAAATTTGATAATCCTAACTTACCTAAAAGAGAAAAGTCACATTAACATCAGACTTTTTTTTTAAATGGTTATGTGCTTTTTATACAGTGTATGTAAACTTCTGGTTTTAACTGTACATATTTTTACAAACATAGGAACATTTTGTCACTGCAACATTTTGTCACTTGTCACCATGTACTATGGTGTTTCCACTGAAAATTTAGTTTTAAAACTCAAGATCATGTGACTGAAGCTGTGCAAGCTTATGTCTCAGATTTTTGTACATGTTTAATTTTTTGAACAACTATAAAATGAAGTTTTGTCATCTTTTAAGGCTGATATAGACTTTTGCCTTATGCCTTGTCGCAGACCTTCACTGATTGTGCGCGCACCTCACGAAATGGACAAGGCTTTTATACTTGACACGTTCACCGATGTGATATTCTTTAAAACAGTGGTTCTCAAACTGTGGTACACGTACCACTAGTGGGACGGTACGCAGGCTTGCTTCTAGTGGTACGCGGTGGAATCACTGAGTAATGAAAGAAAATAATAATACAATTTGAATAATTTGATGAGTACGATAACACTGATATGATCAACATTGGCTGTTCTCTAAAGCCTACAATCAACGCGCTGTGCTTGAAATGTTTACTTAAGTGCACCGTGCCATCAGCTGCTAAAAATCAATTCAATTGGCGCAGAACTAGAGAAAGAGGTGCCTGGTGCTTGCAGAGGAGATTCGTGCTAGAGCAGTGGTCCCCAACCCTCGGGCCACAGACCGGCACCGGTTTATAGATCAATTGGTACCAGGCCCCACAAAAAAAATCATGAATTATTTCCATTTTATTGATGTTCTGAGTCAGAACGATCATTTATTTTGAAAAATCTTTTATTTTGAAAAATGACCGCATTCTCGTGTTACATCTCGGTCACTTGAGTGGCAAAATTTAACCCACAGGCTAGCAAAATGAGTAAGAACTGCAGCATGATGCGCTTGCATATTCCAGACGTCCCCAGTTGAAAACATCGTAACTTTTCAGAATGCCGCACAGCGAGTCATTTGATAAGAACCGACTGATCAGCTTCATATTTTGTATGGAATATAAATTTGTTGAATGAATATGTCTCGAACTGTGCAGTGCTGTAGCTGCTTAATTTGGCCAACCACGCTACTTTATTTCAATACTAGTCATTATGGTGGTACTTGGAGAGACAATTTTTTTCTGAGGTGGTACTTGGTAAAAAAAGTTTGAGAACCACTGCTTTAAAAGAACAGGAGGTGGTCAAAAGGAACACACCGTAAAATCAGACGGATAAACAGAGGAAAGAAGTTTCCAGAACTACCTCAAATCATTTATATCATTCAAGATTTTTAAACTAATTATTTTTATTATTTATATTAATGATTAGATTAGATTAGATTTTATAACCGTTCAAGATTTTAAAAATCAAACTTTGATGCTTCACTTGCTTTTGTTCATATTTCTTTTGTTCAATTTTGTTATATCATATAACTTAAATATTAAAGACAACAAAACATGGGTTGCTCTACAAATATATTTTAATTATGGCAAGAATAAAAGCCAAAAAAGTACACTTACTAAAAAATACTGACAGTGTTTTAAAGATTTAGCCCACTCAACAATTCACATATTACTGTCTGGCTAGTTTGTCCTTTACTTATATGCTAAAAAGACAATAATGGTTTGACATTCCTGACCATTATCACAAATAAAGCCTAGAAAAACAGGGCATCAATATATTGTAAACCGATGGTTTACAGAGGTTTAAATATTCTTTTCCAGTTATCAAAGAAATAATTTTGTTTCTTCATTTTAGTTTTGTAGCTATTCAATTTTTGTATTTATTTTAAATTGTAATAAAAACATCAGTGTAAAACCTATGAATGGCGGAAAAACATGTTCTGTAATTGTTGATTAAAATCACATGGGTCTCCACTGTTGCCATGACCTCTCTTTTTGGTTTCAACAAACTTATCCCTCAAGTTTTTCTTAACTTTTTTACAAAAACGTCTTTCCTTTCCCACGACTGTTGCAATTTCTAGCCAGGAATTATTGGTCATATTTTCTGTATGATCACGCATGGATGGATTATAAAGATGTCTGTACAGTTGTATTTGTTTCAGATAAAATCTCTTCAAAGTGTTTTATATTTTGCGGTGCCATGCAAACTGTTCACTCCAGTTGGTTGCGCGCACCTAAAGCAAACTTCCACAAACTCCACGATGATGTCACATTTGCACGCACTCAAGCAAACTAACAAATATATCAAGTGTAAATCAGACTTTAGTGTGACAGGCTTAAAGTGCCCCTTTGTTGGAAATGTCCATCAAGTTCATTTAGAAAATAATATTGTTCATAATTTCATATAAAATTAGAAAACCTAAATAAAAAGTGTTCACCAACGAAGATAAATCGCAAATTATTATATTTTAATAATTTGAATATTATTAAAAGTAGTTTTGTGTTGTCACATTATTGGATCTTTTTTATGGTAAAGTTCATTAAAAAAAGTATAAAAAAATAAAATAATTGATAAAGGTAATGACCCCTTATATTTTCTCAAACATCAAACAAAATACATTTAAAAAAAAAGCTTCAAAAGGAGCGTTACCACACAGGTCTAGATTGTTTGCATTAGTTACTTCATAAGCTAGCAAGACATTCCATGTATTAATCTTAGTCAACTTTTATTACTAATAATATGTTATTCAAATTCAATAAAAAGGTTTGAACATAAAAGCATTTTTCACCCCAATATTTAAATTCTGTAATCAGTAATTGCCCTGGAAGTTAAGTTTAAATTCATTTATTTGTAAAGCACATTTTGAAACCACATTTTGACCAAAGTGCTGTACATAAGACAGAGTAAAATATAGAGGCAGATTAAAAAAACAAGAGAAATGACTGAATATGTTTAAAAATGAAGCAATAGAAAAAACTGTCATAAAAATATTAAAAGGCCAAGTCGAACAGGTAAATTTTTAGCAGTGATTTCAAAATAAATAATGATGGAGCCATTCTAACAAGGGACAAAGTGTTCCATAAATGCAGACCTGCTACACAGACAGCTCTGTCTCCTCTGTGTTTCAGGACTGAAGAAGTCTATGCAACTAAAACGCTTTAAAATATTATAAATGTGACCCTGGACCACAAAACGTCTTGCCTGAGTTATAAGCTTACTGAAGTATTTACCTAGAGTATCTGACATTTTTCTCTGTGTTTTAGGTGCTGATTCCCATCTCCCTCTATGTGTCGATAGAGATAGTGAAGCTGGGACAGATTTATTTTATTCAGAATGATTTAGATCTGTATAACCCAGTATTGGACACAGGAGTGCAGTGCAGAGCTTTGAACATCACAGAAGACCTGGGACAGATCCAGTACCTGTTCTCCGACAAGACAGGAACCCTCACGGAGAACCGCATGCTGTTCCGCCGCTGCACCGTTGCAGGAACCGAGTATCCCCACCATGAGAACGGTCAGTGCTTTTCACAACAGCATTCAAATACACCACACTGATCTTGTGCATGTGCCATTTCTGAAAAAAAAAAGGTGAATGTCTTCCTCTAAAGGGGACCTGTTATGCAGTGTGTGAATATAGCCAGCCTCTGATGGTAAAAACAAATGAATTCTATTATTTTTATAATCATTCTTCAGAAAAACTTTGATTGATATTCTCTCTTTGTACGTGCATTAAAGAGGGAAATTCCCACCCATTATTCACCTTCATTAGCATAGACAGCCCTGAGTGAGAAGCAGCCATCCAGCATTAGAGTTTTAGAGCAATAGCTGCTGAAGATAATGTCAGTGACTAAAGGCATTATAAATGCGGAGTTTTAGGATGCATACTTTTTAAAGAATTTGATGTAAAACTGCAATTGATTTAACAATCTATTATATAAATGGATGAAAATTTATATAATTGTTTGTATTGTTTGTTTGTTTTCATATGAATAATTTTAACTTTTTAAATTATGTAAATTAGTTTAGTTAAACTTACCATGTTTAAGATTTACATAAATAGATGCATAAGTAAACAAATATTTATTATAATAGTAATATTAACACATTTACACCTGTCAGGGTATGGGGGTGGATGAAGAGGAGGCGAGGACCCAAATGCAGGAAATGAAGAATTTATTGAAAAATAAAACAAAAACAAAACTCAAATCTCCCCATGTGTGGAAAAACACGACATTATATTATACACTCAACTAGACTTGATCTGGAACTTGGCAAGACACACTACTTTAAACCAATGTTGTAGAACAGAAATCAGCAGACCTCATACAACAGGGAAGGAAACAATCAACAACGGACCAGCACAGAACAGAGCATACTAGGAGAATAAATAGGAAAGACAAACCAATAAACAGACAGGCGGACAGGTGAAAATAATAATTACAAACAGGATAACAAGGTGGGTGGGACAAGACAATAGACGGGAGAGCGCATGACAGAGACAAGACAAGCCATGCGCTCACATAAAACAGGACAAGAACATGCAGCCAATGAGAGAACTCATTAACCGCATGTTCATGACAACACAAGCACAACACTGAAGCACACGACAAAAGCACGTGACCACAATGTAAACACAGAGCCATGTGCTTTGACAACAGACGCAAGACACGAGCGCACGATAGAGAAACACCTTACCGTGCGCTCACACATATGCAACGTGCATGCTTCATCTCAGCGTCAACCAAAACCGAAAGCAACTAGACGAAGAAGCTGAGAATAAAGCAGCGCGATGCTGACAGAACAATACAAACACGAGTACAAGAGCGCGCGTCCGAGGCACGCAGACGGAGACACACACAATGACAGAAACAAGTGCTCGACCCCAGAAAACTGGAGCCGAGCTCTACAGGACAGGACTAGACATGACTAGTGTCCAGACTCTGCCACCAAAACAAGAATTTACATGACCAGAGTGGCAGAACCCTGACATACACCATTTTGTATTTGTAGTTTATGTTTAAAGATGTTAATGCTTTTGAACTTGACATTCATAAATTGATATTTTTTTTCATAAGTTGATAAATGAGTAAATTATCGAATATTTGGTTTTATTTATTGATTGATTTGAATATACATTTGAATGCATTTACAAAATGTAGTTGATTTAAAGTTATAACAGAATGCTTTTTTTCTGCTGTCAAGCTTAACAATAATAAATTGATTAATCAGATGAATTGAATTGATTAAAGGTGCAGTATGTAAGTTTGACAACTAGTGGTTGAACTAGGTATTGCACTCCTGGATCAAAACAAACGCAAGTACAAGTTACCAGATTGAGGAAAGGAGCGAGTCTGATGATCGAGCTTAAAGGCTGATATAAATCGTGTTCTAAATAAAAGCAACAGCACGCGATAGAAGGAATATTTTCCATATTAAAATGAGTTTTTGTCTTAACCAACACCTCGAATTGATATTTTAAAATGGCTTCTGAATGGCTGTATTTAAATTTCTGATGTGTTTCATCTGGTGCAAACAGCCAAAATGTGTTGTTAGGACACAGGGTTACTGTTACCTGCTCAGCTAATGTTTACTTTCATAATATTTATATTATTTACTAATTAATAACCTCATGTTGAACTGAATCATTCTCATTTTGGAGTCTGCTACTGTCCTCCGGAGGTCACGGATACATGCTTTCAGAGCCTGAAAGAAAGAAAGAAAGAAAGAAAGAAAGAAAGAAAGAAAGAAAGAAAGAAAGAAAGAAAGAAAGAAAGAAAGAAAGAAAGAAAGAAAGAAAGAAAGAAAGAAAGAAAGAAAGAAAGAAAGAAAGAAAGAAAGAAAGAAAGAAAGAAAGAAAGAAAGAAAGAAAGAAAGAAAGAAAGAAAGAAAGAAAGAAAGAAAGAAAGAAAGAAAGAAAGAAAGATTTCCAACAAGGCAACCTGGGTGCTGAAATATAATTGGCTAAACTGACATTTGGCAGGTTAAATGACCAAAACAAAGACAGTGTTCAGGCACGGAAAACACATTTTCAAAGCAGGATATCTGACTTATAAGCTGAGTATTGGTTTTCAGATAAAGAAAAATGTTCACTTGGCATGTTTCTTAAATATCTGCAAACATATTATGGTATTTTTATGCTTTAGAAGAGTCAAAAACTTAATTACAGCACCTTTAACTGATTTATGCATTGCCATTTGAAAATTTAACATGAGAATGAACATTGATGTCATTAAATTTTATTACTAAATTATGTAGTTTGTTCAATTATTATTATTACGTTTACCTTAATGGTTTATAAATTGATTATTATGTGGTCAAATATGTTCCAAAACTTTTTTGAAGAATGTCAAACTCAACATTATGTTTAAAAATATTAAATTGCACAGTTAATTGTGGTTGTTAATATCAATCTACAATCACAACTCTTGGTAAATGTGTTTAAAATTATTATTCTTGTAATAATGTATTAATAATTTATATAATTATGTCAAATTTGAAATTCCCAACTTTAATGTGTGCAACACCCATTATAATATAACATATTCAAAACATTTCGTGGTGCAGGTGTACTTTCCCATTTCTTTATTACTTTATTTACTTTATTACTTTTTTAGTCATCTACTAATAATACAGTCACATAGACGAACAAACACATCCAGAGTTTTATTACCCTTTAAACTGATATTGACATTGTCAAACTTAACATTATGATTTAAAACATTCAATTGCATAGTTAATTGTTTGTTAATATCATACTATAATCACAACTCTCTGTAAATGTTTTAAAATTATTAGTATTAGTATTTATTATTAGTAAATTTGTATTATTCTTGTAATAGTTTATTATTATGTTGTTTATTAGTTATATTAATTTTGACATTCCCAATTTCAATGTGCAACACCCATTATAATATAAAATATTCAAAACATTCCGTGTTGCAGGTGTACTTTCCCATGTCTTTATTAGTTTATTACTTAGTTACAAAGACACACAAACACATCAAGTGTTTCCATTACCCTTAAAACTGATATTGACAATGTCAAACTTAACATTATGATTTAAAATAATCATAAAATATTACATTTTAAACATTTACCAATAGTTATGTTTATTTTCCTATATATCCATTCACAATTTAGTAAATGTAGATTAGATTTTTTTAAAATCATTATTTATGAGGGCGTTTAGAAACCCCTGCACTCTAGTGATCTGGTTTGTATCAGATATGAATGGTGTAGGGTTTCAGTTATAATAGTCTCACGCTCATGTCTGTATATGTGTGTGTGTTACTCTTCAGCTGTATCTCTGGAACAGTATGAGGATCAGGCCTGTGGGGACGTCGATCGCTCTCTCACCCTGAGGTCACGCACTAGCAAGAAATCTCTGAGCTGTAAATCACTCAGCTGTAATCGCAGTTCGGTGTCCCTCAATACCCTAACAGCGGAGTCTGACACACACTCAGTCCACGACACGCTCTGCAGACACACAACTGGAGCCTTCAGCAGCACCATGGTGAGAAGAGACATTTACTGTGCAGGTGTACTTTCCCTTGTCTTTATTGCTTTATTACTCTCTGTATTAGTCATCTATTAATATTATAGCTACACAGACAAACAGGCACATGTATTTCCATTGCCCTTCAAATTATGCAAATTAAAATTATAAATTCAAAATAGCCTTAATGGAAACGTGGCAATTTATCAAAATCTTGTGTGTTGAAAAAGTGTTGAATGAATGAGAGTGAAATATATTTTTAATGGAAAGTTTTTAATTTTCGCCAGATTTCAGTAACAACTAAAGTAATTCACGAATACAAATAAAAGTAAACTAATTTGTTTAGAAATTAAGTTATGTGGCGAGGCAGTGGCGCAGTAGGTAGTGCTGTCGCCTCACGGCAAGAAGGTTGCTGGGTCGCTGGTTCGATCCTCGGCTCAGTTGGCGTTTCTGTGTGGAGTTTGCATGTTCTCCCTGCCTTCGCGTGGGTTTCCTCCGGGTGCTTCGGTTTCCCCCACAGTCCAAAGACATGCGGTACAGGTGAATTGGGTAGGCTAAATTTTCCGTAGTGTATGAGTGTGTGTGTGTGGATGTTTCCCAGAGATGGGTTGCGGCTGGAAGGGCATCAGCTGTGTAAAAACTTGCTGGATAAGTTGGCGGTTCATTCCGCTGTGGCGACCCCGGATTAATAAAGGGACCAAGCCTACAAGAAAATGAATGAATGAATGAATAAAGTTATGTGTAATAAAATGAAATGACAACAAGAAAAAGTATTGAACACATGAAGAATGGAAGGTGTAAAAATGCATGGAAATCCCAGACAGCAGCTGAAATCTCTCAATAATTAGAAAGTAATCCTTATTCTCGTCAGTGTAAATGAGTATTAGCTGATTCAGTCTCAACACTTACATTACCAGGGCTGCGTCTGAAATTGCATACTTCCATACTATTTAGTACGCTAAAATCAGTATGTCCGAATTCATAGAATTCGAAAATCAATATGCGAGAAGTACCTGGATGACCTACTACTTCATGAATTCATAAATGGGAGTGAAGTGACCCAGGTGACACGGGTAGGTCATGTGAGCATGACAAAATGGCAGAAGTAGTACGTCCCAAGTTTTATTCATACTACTGACATTCATACTGTATTGAACATACTTTTTGAACAGCTGAGTAGTTTGTTTAAATTCAAATGCAGAACCTACTGAGTAGTAGCAGCCCAGATGTTAAAGATGAAAGAAGAGTGGACATTTGAGCAAGCCAATAATCCCACACATAGCCACGGAAACTCTTAACTGCATTCAGAAAAGAAAATAAAGCTGCTCGAATTTCCCAAACAATCTCCTGACCTAAATCCAGTAGAAAAAAACATGTAAAGATCAAAGCTGATAAAGGAGAGCCACAGAGCAGCCAAGATTTAAAGACTGTTAAAGTCATTTCAGTAGTTCATTACTTTCCCCTTGTGTCATTGCATGTTTGCATTTACATTTAGTCATTTAGCTGACGCTTTTATCCAAAGCGACTTACAAATGAGGACAAGGAAGAAATTTACACAACTATAAGAGCAACAATGAATAAGTGCTATAGGCAAGTTTCAGGTCAGTACAGTCTAAGAAGGAAAGTATTAGTAATATTTTAGTAATTTAGTAAAAAAGTTTATTTTATTTTATTTTTATTTTTTTTGAGTACAGTTAGTGGTATATCCAGAGAGGCAATTGCAGATTAGGAAGTAAAGTGGAGACTAAATAGTTGAGTTTGTAGTCGTTTCTTGAAAACAGCGAGTGACTCTGCCGTTCTGATGCAGTTAGGGAGTTCATTCCACCAACTGGGCAGATTAAACGTGAGCGTTCGCGAAAGTAATTTCTTCCCTCTTTGGTATGGAACCACGAGGCATGTTATCACACATAGCTAATTTTCAGAATTGTTTTAACAATAACCTTGGTCAATTTCACGTCAACAGCTACTTAAGAAGTATATTATCAGGAAAAACTAGGTAAAGTAATTGACGAACTTTGATGTTAGCTTAAGAAAGATAACATGGCAGCACTGAGAGCCAAATGCAGTTAGCAGGAAGCACAGTGGCAGCAGAAGTCACAGCTCCACCAACAACTTTGCATTTGATTTATGTCTTCTCTGTGCTTCTGCCAAAGTGATGATTGAAAGAATGCAGCCAGGTGGAGCAGTAAGGGTAAGAGCATGAAAAAAGAAAGCATTTCAAGAAGCAGCAGCTTATAAAATATCTGTTTAGGGCTTCAAGAGCAGCTAAGGTTTTTTTTTTACCTATACTATCCATATTAGTCATATGGTCAAAACTGAAAAAGTATAGCACAAACTGCAACGCAGAACACAGCTTTTGGCCAATTTGGGGCTTGTACTGTAGCATTAAAGCCTTAGGAGGAGATAGAGTTTATCTCAGAAAACAGAATAATAATAATAATAATATGTTTAAGTAGTATATCAGCAAGCTAGCTTGTTCAAGCCAACATAATAATGATGTCCTCAGTACTTATTTTTTACTGTATACATTGCATTAAAAAAAAAAAAGTTTTTGCTCTCCCTTTATGTGTTTTTCCTTGCCATTGTATAAAGGATTATTGCACACAACTACAGTGGATCTTTTACTAGAAACAAATGTTTGTATTGGCAGATCACATGACGCAAGTAAATGTCAATCTTTAAAGATAAGGCTATGTGTTTATTAGGAGTAATTGGCTCTCTTGTACATGATGCAGCAGGTGACATGTGCCTACTGGTATGGATGTGCATTGGTGTATTTAATTGTGGTTTTCTCCTCAGGAGTGTGCCGTTGTACCAGACCCTCAGCTTCATATGAAGCTCAGCACACTGTCGTCTCCCATGCGTTCCCCTCTCCGACCGGACGCTGCTGAAATCTCACTTATCCTGGACTTCTTTCTTGCTCTGACAGTCTGCAACACCGTAGTCGTTTCTTCACCCTCTCAACCAAGACATGTGGTATGATACATATATTTCCTAATGTTCAGCTATAGTCTTGAAATTGTGGTGAATCATTCACCTCTCATGGTTTACACCATGTCCAAACAACAAGTAGCAAGATTCCAGCAACAACCAATTTGCCAGTTCGCATCAGATGACAGAAACATTTAAATACCAGAGAATAGCGTTCTGCATTCTCAACGAAATGGTTTATAATCAGTGTTGCCAGATGTAGCTGACTGAATCCAGCACAAAAATCTAAAACCTGTTGAAAACCAAAAAGCACCACCCAACAATCTGTAGACTACTGTAGTCTCGTTGGGAGATCACAACTGTTGTAAGCGTTTGTGTGTGAAGAACGGGGCTATGGCATCTCTTTGGGAGATCATAATAGGTTTGTAAGTGAAGAACGGGGCTGGCGCTGACCGCCCAAATTTTCACTACCCGCCCATGTCATTTTTTACCCCCAATAACAAAATCAAAACCGCCCAATCTGGCAACACTTTTTATAATCTAATTAATCAATGTTGAATCTCCTTAATATAATAAAAGTTAAGTATTTCATGTTTGCTAGTTTTTTCAAGATCAAAGTTAAACTATCTGCTTCCACTATTAGTATAGCTATGAATGTCACTTAAAATATGCTTCTGACTTGTTGTTCCAGCTGTGACGTCACAGAAAAAAAACATTTTCTAAAATAGAAGCATAATGACACCTTATAACAGAGAAATATCACACATCCCAGCATCACATTGTGTCTTGTGTAGTTAGGACACAGTGTTACACACCTCAACATATTTTAGAGCGGTAGTTTCCAACTATTTTAAAGAGACCCCTAATTTAACTTTCTTTAACAACATATCTTTCTCCTAATGAATTGTATAGCTTGTTTCATATGCAAACAAAACCTAAAGACCTAAATGGTCTACCAAAACCGAGAGGTGTGACCCAGCCGAAAGAACCATGTTCCCCATGAAGTTACAGTTGGGTAAACTAAGGGAGGGGTTATATCCTTTAATGTAACTGGTTCAAAGACAAAAAAAAACAAAAAACTAGCAGATAGAAAATTATAATTTACTCACCATTCACTCACCTTTATGTTGCTACAAACCTTTAAGAGTTTTATTTTTCTGATGAACACAAAGAAGATATTTTGAGGAATGCTGAAAATGCATGAAAATACTATGGCATCCATAGTAGGAAAAACAAGTACTATGGCAGTTAAGGGTTACAGGTTTCCAGCTTGCTTCAATATATTTTATTTTGTGTTAAACATCAAGTGAAGAGTGAGTATGAGGATGACAGACTTTTCAGTTTTGGTTATCTCGTTATTAATTGCAACAACACCAGTGTAAAGATTTTAAAAAGAATAATAATTTAATGTGATTTTATTTTATATTTTTTAGTACACATAAAATGCTGATTTTCAGTTTGCATAATAATGCATACAAGCTCATTCTTACCTTAGTTTTGGTCTAAATGAAATTGTAAATGCACTGTTTGACTTGCAAACACTTTAATTAAATACATATATTTGATTTATGTGATTGTAATGACTATTAAATAGATAATTTGACACTCAGGAATTTAGTTTATCAAACTAGCATCTGTTTCATTCATTTTTTGAACTAGAGTGAGTTTGGTAACTCCTCGATTTTTGGAGGAAATTTAAAACCGTTTTTTAAGAACGCATCTTAAAATTCATCCTCATTAGCACTTTGGCCAATGCTGCCAATGCCAGCTCTACGTAAGCTTGTGTTAATGTATTATTTTGATTTGATTCAGAACAAGCAAACCAAGAGCACCAACCTCGTAATTAAAACCAAACAATTAAATTACTGTGCTTTTATTAAATGGTCAAAGTGTATTCATAGAGATCCTGTGTAGCCCTGTATATGGCTTGCAAAAGTGATCCTTGTATGTGTATTTTCTTTTGTAATACTAGGTTCAGATGCCTGTGGTTCGCACCCCGCTGCGCTCTCTAGAGGAGATGAAGGCCATGTTTCAGAAGCTGAGTCTGCCCCGCTTTCCCCATTCTCCAAATACAAACACAGATACTCCTCCTAGCCTTACCAAAAAACTCTTCGCCCGGGGGCGTTCGGCTTCCTACTTCCCAAACAGCAACCCACAAACCCCCGTCACACCCTTAGAGTCACCTGTCAAACTCTCTGGCACTCCATCAGACACTCCACCAGCTCTCATCACTCCTGCTCTGTCGTCCAGCGGGGCATGGGGCGAGGATGCGGAGGACAAAAAACAAGCCAAAGATAACGCTGCAGATGAATCTGAGAGCGATGATGAAGATGAGGAAGAAGAGTTGCTGTACGAGGCGGAGAGTCCCGATGAGGCGGCATTGGTGCAAGCAGCAAAGGCTTACGGATGCACTCTGCTGGGCCGGTCCCCAGAGCAAGTCCTCGTGGCCGTTCCTGGCACCGGACCGCTGTCTATCTCTCTGCTGCACGTACTGCCGTTTCATTCTGCCCGCAAGAGGATGTCTGTGGTGGTGCGCCATCCCCTCACTGGAGAGGTGGTGGTTTATACAAAAGGAGCAGATAATGTCATTATGGAGCTAGCTAAACAAGGTAAGTGAGGTTATGTTCTTGCTTTACTAAAATCATTTTTCACAGGACAAAAAAAACATCAGCATTTCAGATGTTGCCAAGTGTTAGGTTTAAGGTAATACTGGTAATACTCTAAGAAACGATGTAATACCTGAGCAGGGGTATACTCTTAGCTAGCAGCTTGACATCACCCACAATAAGTGGGTTTAGATCAAAAACAACAGAAAAAAGGAAAACAGCAGTTATGACGTCATCTGTTAATGATGATACTTAGAGCTGTGGCGCAGGATTGTTCGAGAATTCAGTTTAGAGATTTTAAAAATGCATCACTATTCTCTCTTGAATCAATTCTGAGCTTCGTTTTTAACAGCAGATGGTGCTGTAGGCTTGTTTTTAACTGTATAATTCAATTCAATTCAATTCAATTCGAACTGTATACTCAAAAGCTCACGAGGAAGAGCATTTGTGCGTTCCGTTTAAAGGGCAGCAATGATGTGCTCAAACTTTTTAGCATGAAGGGCCAAACACCAAATGTCATTGAGAGCCATGGGCCGAAGATAGATATAATAAACTATTTTACATTAAAGTTGCCATGGGTAATTTAAAAATATTTATAAATTAAGGGAAAACATTACTTTGAATCCTATTAATTAATTAATAACTTTTTATCATATATTATTGCATTAAAAAAAATAAACAATCACATTTATCACACATTGTAGTTCAATGCTGAGTACATTAGTAAAGCAGAATCTGCCTTTGCCTTAATTTGCTCTCCAAAGTCTCTGAATTGTCCTCTATCCGTCAAGTGGCAGCATGTACATTTTAAACTAAATCTGACTTATTTACACCATTTAAATGTATTTATTATTTGTAGCTTAACAATAAAACAAACTTATAAAATGTTACATTAAAGTTGAAATAGGGGCAGTCTGGTGGCAGCTGGGAGCTCTGGTTTCCTTCACAAGTCCAAACATGTGGTATAAGTGAATTGGGTAAGCTAAACTGTCTGTAGTGTATGAGTGTGTGTATGGATGTTTCACAGTGATGGGCTGCAGTTGGAAGGGCATCCACTGTGTAAAACATATGCTGGACATATGCGACCCCACATTGATAAAGGGACTAAGCCAAAAAGAAAATGAATGAATGAATGAATAAATATGAAATGACATTCTCTAAACCATCCCAGTTGTCCTCGCTCTCTTCTCAAATGGGATGGTGGGCCAAATCAAAGGTTACCATGGGCCAACTTTGGCCTGCGTGCCCTAATTTGGGCATTTCTGATCAAGATGCTCCCTTTTTTTAAAAAATAGTTCACCCCAAAATGTAAATTACGCTATAATTTATTCAGCTTCAAGCCATCCTCTGTGTAAATGACTCTCTTTTTTCAGAGTAGTTTTATATTTTATTCTGTATTCTGTAATGCTATATTATGGCATTGTTTAGTATTTCTTCTTCTGAAGCTTCCATAGTCTTAATGCTAATCCATATACGTGTTTATAGAGGAGATTGATGGGTTTAACAATATTTCTTTCTTTATTTTTTGTTATAATCTAAAATCATTGACTCCCGCTAGAGCTGTGCAATTTATCGAAAGTTCGATTTCGCCTTCTAACGATTATGAAAATCATTAATCGAGATAAAACGATTATTGCATCATATACCGCCCCTTTTACATTTGTTAATCTGCAAATCTCAGGTTAACGTGAATATTACTAAAAGCATGTACTGTAATGTAACGTTTGCAGCATGGGATGCGCATCAGTCATTGATGTACATTCAAGTCATTCATGTTTTTAAAAGCGTGAAAGATGGCATGCTGTTGCGCATGTGTTCAGACTGCATGATTTTCAAAGTAGTCCTGTCACAGATGTTTTCACACTGCATGACTATCTGGGCTGGCATTTCGTCGCTGCTTTGTTTACACTGCAAGATGGATCGGCAACAGGGACTTTCACATTGCATGACTTTACTATAGGAAGAATCGCCGACAAGTTAGTCCAAACTACGTCTCACAGCCAAAAACACGTAGTATATCTTTTGTTATTAACTACATAATGAGAAAGAAACCTTTAATGGGGTAGAAAATGTACATATTTGCTCACCTGGGTTTAAAGGGAATTAGCCATTTCTCCTCAACGTTGATAATAAACTAATTTAAAACTGCATATACAAGCAATACTTCGTAAATAAACACTAGAAAGCATAACTCAAATTTGCGCACAGCCACACCAACACATGAGGAGGCCAGAGCAGTGAAAGACCAGAGCATACTGCTACTCTGAAGCCACACTACTTAAAGGGGCTGATGATTGGAGTGATAAGGTGCAGCTGTGGACCATGTGGTTGGCCTTCAATGTGTGCATCAGAGAGGTTCAAGAAACAGTGGTCAGGGCTTCAGGGAGCAAGTCACAAAGATTTTCTACAATGACAGTAAATAATATTTTATTAGATATATTTCAAGGTACCAGTATTCTGATTAAAGGGGTAGTCCACTACGATATCATATTTTAAACTTTAGTTGATGTGTAAGGCAGCTGTGTAAACATAAACAACATCTCTGAATGTAAAATGCTCAAAGTTCAATGCAAAGATCTTGGTTTTTACAGATTTAGCTTAGCAAAGCCTACAATGAACGAATTTTGGGGACTACAAAAAAATACTTCCGGGCCTTGTGAGATCACAAACGTACCTTTACCGCGCACACACACTGCGCAGCTAAGGGCCGTGGCCAGAGGCGCTGTAATGTTATAGCAGAGGGAGCTAAAACACGTCCAAATGCTGCTGTTTCCACAGAGCTTCGTCTGTTTCTGTATTTGGGCTTCCAAAGGACACGACACAAAGACAGAAGTGCTTACAGTTCAATATTAATTATGTTCCAGAGAATTATAAAATACACAGCAAGCATGATTTAACAAAACAGCTCCAGAATCTCTGCTGGTTCAGTGCTGGATTCGGTTAAAATCTCTTCAAAGAATAAGCAGCTCCAACAAGCAGAAGCTGTAAACTCTGAGCCACAATCTGTTTGTGTTTTCATTTGCTAAAATTGATTATGACATGTACAGTGTCTAGCCTTAACGGTATGCTGTAGCTAAGATGTAAACAATGGTAAACACTGTTTGGCACCGATAACAATTTAGCTACAAATTCATATTTATCAGTCAAATTGCTGTGCACACACACACACACTTTACCAGTGCGTGCATGTCTCTCTATAGGCAGCTTTTTCATGCGTTTTACATCTCAGACAATAAACTCACAAAAGATATGTGAATGATTCATATTACTTACACATGCATATTCCAAATATATGTGAAAGACATCGTGTAACATTTTTTAAAAATACAGGAGAGCTCGCCTAACTCGTGTAGCAGCAGAAAAATCAATCAAGGCTCTCACAGGTCGCATCCCACATCTTGTGCTTTATTCTTCTGTCAACAGCATCACTGTATATTAAAGAAAATAACCTCATCCAAGCATTAGAGAAAAAGAAAAATAAACTTCGCTCCCGCGCACATGCGCTTCTCATGTTACACGCGTCTACAGACAGTTCACACACACATACACACACACACACAATTGCAAACTCTATTAAAGGAGCCGCACCCCATTTACACTCGTTACAGACACTTGTCAGATTTTATTTTAGAGAGTGGGCATGACGTGGAGCTGATCTGCAAATCGCAGCACATTATGACACATGACCAATCAGAGTCAATTGAGGACGGGCATTTCAGAGGAACTAGGAAATATATCAGTCGTTTTCACGTTAGCTGAGTAGCTGTGTATAATCAAAGTGAGATTTATGAAAAAATAACATGACTTCCTTCAAGTGAAATATGAGCACACATTGCTTTGCATCTTATAAACACAACCAAGCATTAAAATTACATTTATTACGATTCAAAGGCTTAATTAGGGTAATTAGGCAAGTCATTGTATAACAGTAGTTTCTTTTGCAGACAATCAAAATTATAATATAAATAATTAAATATAAATATAAATATAATTAAATAATAAAATATAATTAAATATAATTAAAATATTTAAACCTGCTTTTATTCTAGCCTAAATAAAACAAATAAGCGTTTCTCCAGAAGAAAAAATATTTTAGGAAATACTGTGAAAAATTCCTTGCTCTGTTAAACATAATTTGAGAAATGTTTATTAAAAAAAGATTCAAAGGAGGGCTAATAATTTTGACTTAATCGTTTAATCAATACATAATCGTTTTTACAATTATATTGGTCATAATCATGATTTTAATAATCATAATCGAGCAGCCCTAACTTCCGCCAACTCACCTGAACTCAGTTTTGTTTGCATGAATGATGACGCAAAAAGCTGCGCTGTTTAGTTCCGCATTGGTGTGTAAACATTACATCGAACATTCATAGAACATGGGTTATTGTTTTATTGAGGGAGAATTATCTTGCCTTTATTATCGATATCGTTTATTGTCCTGTCATGCTTGTTAAACATTCGGATGCAATATTGTCCCACCATTGTTAAACCATAAATATTTAGTTTGGCTTGCGTGCGTGCGTGTGTGTGTGTGTGTGTGTGTGTGTGTATGTGTGTATGTGTGTGTGTGTGTGTGCGTGCCTGTGTGCGTGCGTGCGTGTGTGTGTGTGCGTGTGCGTATGTGCCTGTGCGTGCGTGCGTGCAGCTGAAGATGATTTCTCCAGGGAGGTTATGGAACTGACGCAGAGACACCTGGACCAGTATGCAAGAGAGGGACTGCGCACTCTCTGTGTTGCTAAAAAAGTACGTCTTTCACTCTCACTTCTCTTATTTGAATGATCTTTTTTGCATAGACAGCATGTATTAAAATGTCTCTTAACATGATACCAAATTTTGGTGGTAATCATTGGGATATTATGGACAGGTGTTGGGAGAGCAGGAATACGAAGCCTGGATGAAGAGACACGAGTATGCTGAAACCAGCATTGAAAACAGAGAGGAGCTTCTGCTTGAATCTGCTGAGAGACTGGAAACTGATCTCACGTTATTGGGTGAGAAATGAAGACAATGAGGACATCAATGGAATCTTTTAATATGTTGTTTGTCCTAGGCTAACTCACTATTGACTTACAGGGGCGACGGGTATTGTAGACCGCCTGCAGGAGGAAGTGCCTGAGACTATTGAGGCTCTTCAGGAAGCTGGGATCAAAGTATGGGTGCTCACAGGGGACAAACAAGAGACGGCTATTAATATTGCTTTTGCCTGCAAACTCCTCAGACCCACAGACCACATACTGATGGCCAACTGTGACAGCAAGGTAAATAGACATGTTGGATGAAGGTAACTGTAGGGAAATTATATATATATTACTTTTATAAATAGTTGGAACAAACTGACCACTTGTTCCAGACTAAAATTACATTGTTGTAAAATAAACACATCAGACTAGTGCGACATTTGTCAAGTAGGTGACTCTTTAAATAAAACTTGACACTCAAAGGGCTCTATTTTGACGGTCCATGTGCAAAGCGCAAAACGCAGGGCGCAAATGCTTTCAGGGCGTGTCAGGACGCGTTTTTGCTAATTTAAGGATGGGAAATCTGTCTTGCGCTTCGGCGCATGGTCTAAAAGGGTTGAGTTTATTTTCTTAATGAGTTATAGGTGTGTTTTAAGAATAAACCAATTACAGTCTCATCTCCCATTCCCTTTAAGAGTCAGCTGTGTCGCGCCAAGAGCGCATTCACTATTTACAGGACGTAAAGTAAGTCTAAGTGGAAAAAATGAGCATTTCACAAGCAAACAGATAACAGTTAACAGTTTTTTAACAGAAAACTGTTAAACAGAGCATTTACTGCGTTAGAATGAGAGATTATGGATCACTTTCACTTTCGCTCTTGGATAGGGAAACCTTTACGCACAGACATCAATTAGTCTATAAATAATTACTTTTGTTTGTTAAGCGCAAATATTCGTTTCAAAACTATTTCTAAATTCAGTTCTAATTTCCAGCAAACGAATAAATGAATAATAATAGCAAAATGTGCTCAAAAACCTGAGTTATATCCTAAAACACTTGCTGTGCCCCATATGGTCTAAAACCTGACAGGTGGGCAAATCTAAGCTTGTTTTTAATAAAACAAATATACATATGGATATAATAAATAATACTGCTAATAATAATAACATTATACAAAAGCAAATTGTTATGAATGAACTGAAAAAGCCTCCCGAGATGAAGAACACATAAAAGCAGTGATTTTTCATATTTATGTAGGCTAAAAAAATAATATGTTTTGTAATATTTTAATCCTTTATGTTTATATCCTATATCTATTCTTATTATATCCTATATATATATTCTTAATATTTACATTTTTCATATGTAAAGATATTTGCCTATTGCTCTCTTGTGCGTATTAAGCAGTGCGTAAGCGAGGCGCAACTCTGCGCCGGAGTTTAGACCGGGTTAGTTTTGGTCTAATGAAAAATCTATTATAGTTTCTCAAAATAGCAACGCGCCAGCGGTCCGCCTGTTTAGACCAGAACGCCTATGGCCGCAAAAAGTGAGCGCTAATGCATTTGCTATTTAAACAGCGTAGTGCAAAGCCTCAAAACGACACTTGCGCCAAGCTTAAACTACCAAAAGACTACTGCGTCACGCCTTGCGCCACACTGCGCCGGGTGTATGATAGGGCCCAAAGTGCTTTACACATTAAGGGAATCTCCTCATTCACCACCAGCCAGTGGGCTGGTACCAAAAGACTACTGCGTCAGTAGTCGCTATATGGCTGTCGTATGTAAAACGACAGCCATATATCTGTCAGCATATAACGACAGCCATATAGCGACAGACCGCACACCAGCTGATTGGTGGAAAAGAGAAGCCAATTATGATATGGGGATAGTTAGGAAGCCATGAAGGCCAGTGGGAAAATTTGGCTAGGATGCTGGTGTTAAACCCCGAGACTTTTTCGAAGGACATCCTGAGGTTTTTAATGACCACAGAGAGTCAGGACCTCTGTTTAACGTCTCATCCGAAAGACAGCGCTCACTTAGCAGTATAGAGTCCCCTTTTACTATACTGGGGCATTGGGACTCACACAGACTGCAGGTTGAGTACCCCCCTGCTAGTCTCACTAACACCATTTGCGACAGCAACCTAGCTTTCCCATGTGGTCTTCCATCCAGGTACTTGTTGTTGACCATGTAAGAGTTGCAGGGAGCTAACTGCCAGCAGTAAAACATGTATAATATTTTAATTCACTCCACAACAAATACCTTATATTTTGAGAACAGAGCATCACTCTGAAAAATGTAAGTTGGAACAAACAGAAGTTAGAGAGTCATTGGATTTATCCAACATTTATTTCTTTTACTTTTTCTTTTACTAATGGCACATTGGTAGTTAACCATCTCAGCTCCTTGAGAATGGAGATTCATGACTAGTGCAAAGCAAGACATGTGAAGTTTATACAGTACAATGTGTTCCAAATGTTTGTGTCTTTGTGGTGTACTAATAAAAAAATATGGCTGCATCTGAAAGCATTCCAAAGCTGAAACGCATCAAAGCACAACCGTATCTAAATTCTGCTTTACATCTCTTAAGGTCAACTTATTTTGAAGTCAGCATTGATGTATCCTTCAGCATCTGACATTGCAATATTCCGTCATTGTTTGCATGTTTTACATTTTGCTTCATAAATTGATTGCTTTTACACTATAAAAAAATTGGGATACCCCCCAGGCGAAACGGTTAGTTATGATTATTATTATTATTATTATAAACAAAGGATAGAATAAATAGTATGCATTAGATAATAGTTCAAATTAATAGCTAATATAAAGAAATTGAATCAAGTTATCAAATCTCATTAACCTTTCCTTCACTGTATAATGTATTCTGATTGAAGAACAGCAAATTAATATCTTACTTTGATTGTTTGTTTAATTACATTAAATAACAGAGGTGTCACTTTAAAAATGCACATATCTATAATGAAAGCATTCG
Organism: Danio rerio; assembly: GCF_052040795.2. Classification (NCBI taxonomy): domain Eukaryota; kingdom Metazoa; phylum Chordata; class Actinopteri; order Cypriniformes; family Danionidae; genus Danio; species Danio rerio. The sequence goes on from NC_141033.1 coordinate 12,553,025, forward strand.
ATTGCTTACCTAACTTTTTATGCTCATTTCTTTAAAAGAAAACCCACCAAGACTGACATATTCAGATATTATTATTATTAATAGGTGTTTATGTCTGTTCAAACAGTCACACGCGGCTACATGAACTGACTGTTTTGTGGATTGTTAAGAAGGGCAACGGTCCCTGTAATAGAAAGAAAGGAAATCCCAATGTTTTTATATTTATTTTTAAGTGTTTTCATGTCTAAATAAAATTTAAAGCACTGAAAAGATTTACATTTAAGAACAAAGGGCGTCCACTGGTGGTTCAGCGATATGGGTTGCATATAGGGAGTATTGGCTCTGTATTGTTTCTTGCCACTCTTTATACACTGTAAAAAATGCAGGGTTCCACACAATTCATTCATGTTGTCCCAACACAAATCGATTAAGTTAACTTAACACTTTTAACAAATTTATGTGGATTGAACATAAAAAATTTAGGTTGTCCCAATGAAATCTCAAGAATTGTGTTTTTTCCAACCTTTTTTTATTTTATTTTAAGTTTTTAATAAGTAGTTTGAACAACTAAAAAAAAATGTTTTTTTGAGTGTAGAAAGATAAAATATGGGAGAAATACAGAAAAAAAAAACTTCACGGGATGAGAACGTGATAGAATTGTACAATGTAGGAAAATATTTGGGAAAACAGGAGGGTTGACAAGTATGCAACAGCTGTATTTTTACCCTGCTATAAATAGCATTGGCCACTCAGTGCAGTTACTTGACAACACAAAACAAAATAAAACTTGATGAAATGGTAAAAATAAAGTTCAGAATTTTAAAACTAATGAGAACTGCATGAATACTAAAGCAGTGTTTTGTTAGCATTTTATTATTTCTTTCTATAAATAAATGTGTTTGAGATTATCTGAATAAGTTGGTAAATAAAAGTCAGGAGTGGTTTAGTTGAGGTGAGAAAGCTGTCTGTCCCAGTTAATCAAGCGGTGTCATAATACAAAACAGGAAATTTGCATATGTTACATAAAGCAGCGGTGTCTGATTCTTTCAGTGAGCACATTAATAATCATTTGAACATCAAAGAGAACACCCTCTTCATCTTAAAATGTTGTGCAATTGCTCTTCGATGTTTTTGCAGGAATTATGCACTGATGATGTTGATTCCCGCTTGAACTGCATTTTAGACATCATTTATCAGATTGTGCTGGAATGTTGACTACATGCCTTTTTGCATAAGTGTCACGACAACAGATAAACTGCTGAAGGGTGACGCAGAAGAACATGAACAGGCGTACTTTGACCAATAAGTGAACCGTTTTACTCACTGTTGAGATGCATTAAACTTTTTTTTTTTCAAATTATGAAAGTGAACAGAACCAAGAAAATAATAACAAACGATACAGTCAATAGTCCCGCATTGTATTCGAAAGTCCCTATTTCAGAACATCAACAATAACATAAAGAGCAGTCTACAGGGCTGAAAACACTTAACAAGAAGGTTTTTTTTTAATTAGCGATTACATAAATTATATTTATTTCATTTTGTCCGTCGTCACCAATATTCTAGTGGTTAGTGTGTCAGCACATGCCACCTGGGTGCTCACGAAGACCCGAGTTCGATTCCTGACTCGAGGTCTTTTGCCAATCCTTCCCCTCTCTCTGCTCCCCACGCTTTCTTGTCTGTAAATCTCCACTGTCCTATCAATAAAAGTGAAACCCCCTAAAAATACATTATTATGCAGTCAAGGTTTAACATTGTTAGCCCCCTTAAGCAGTATTTCTTAATGTATACAGAACAAACAATCGTGTAAACAATAGCTGTTTCCATCCAAAGATGCTAATTAAATTTATGCGCAAAACTGGAATATTGCATAAAAGACGTGTGAATAAAGCTGCGTTTCCGTCCAATAAGTCCAAGAGAACTAAATCGTCACTTTCTAATTAACTGGCGCCAAATATTATCAGTAAAAACAGAATTTGCTACGATAGGAGAAGTTGCATCAATTTTTCTTTATTTAATAAATGACTTGCGCCTTAGAAGACACTGCCTACAGGTAATGCACACGTAATGAACAATGAATAATATATTAACACTAATAGTGAAGTTATTAAGGCTTTTTAGAATGACCAAAACAACGTTTCAGATGTCTTGCAGTGTGCTCAGCCTGCTGGTTTGTTCATTCACACATATCACATGATCTCTTATAACAAAATCACATCACTTTTTTGAATTTACATACTGGAATTTTTTCAGTAAAAGTGTTTCCATCATAGTTTATGTGCATCTTTTCTTACTGAACAAAAAGTTTATCAGTTACGTGCAAATGTATTTATGCACATTTTCATTTTCAAAATCTATGCACATCGATGGAAACAGCTAATGACTTGCCTATTTACCCTAACTTGCCCAGTAAACCTAGTTAGCCTAGTTAAGCCTTTAAGTGTAACTTTAAGCTGAACAGTGTGTTGAAAAATAACTAGTAAAATATTATATACTGTCATCATGGCAAAGATAAATGAAATCCGAAATTAGTTTTAAGTAGGGCTGGGCAATTAATCTAAAAATAATCGAAATTAGCATTGAGAACCTATAATCGATCAAATTTTTCCTTGTCAATTATTATTTCCCTACTGTGTGTGGAGTCCTATGACCTCGCTCTGTTTATACTTCTGCGTCAAGCGCAAGCATATGGTCAAGCATATGGTCCTTCATGCGGTCTATACGCCTCACCGTGGCTAACGCCGACACTTTCAAAACCTCACAAAGAAGGCATGCAGTTAAGGCTAATTTACACTTCTGCATCCACTTTGAAGCCACATTAGATCTTTAGTCAAGCCTTACTTTGCACTACACTGATGGTGATTGGAAGCTGTGCCAGAGATGCTTTGAGACGGAATATTTTCCATTACATTAAAATTCTTATTTACATTAAAATATTTACAGAAAATGTTTAAATTTGTTTACAGAAGATGCAAGAAATGCACTGTTATATTATAATGTTATAAAATAAAATATTAATTACAGGATATACAAGGGTTACTTTATTTAGAAATGATACTGCTTAATTTTAATTTTCATTAAAACATTAAAAAAATATTTTGTTTGGTTTCCAAAGGTACAAGTTATTTTTTTACCTTTTGTAAGAAAAGTGACTGCTCGTTTTAGGCCATTTTTGTTTTAATTTCAGTTGTTCAACATTGATGTTTAATAAATAATCATAGAATATAGGCAGTGTGTGATACCTTCAATTATTTTAAAATCCAGCAATGCACCCTTTATTTAAAGTGAGAATTTTTACTGTACAAAACTTCAGTAAATATGTGCAAAAAAAAGAAAATAATCATTCATTAATCATAACCCAATTAAAATGTTCAATTAATTGAGATTTTGATTTCACCCAGCCCTACCTATTAGTACTATTATGTTTCGAAATGTGTTGAAAAAATCTTCTTTCTGTTATAGAGAAATTGGGGAAAAGGGTAACGAGTAATAATTCAGGAGGGCTAATAATTCTGACTTCAACTATGCAGTTAAATTCAGAATTATTAGTCCCCCTTTGAATATTTGTTCTATTTCAAATATTTCCAAATTGATGTTTTACAGAGCAAGGACATTTTCACAGTATGTCTGATAATATTTTTTCTTCTGGAGAAAGTCTTATTTGTTTTATTTCAGCTAGAATAAAAGCAGTTTTAAGGTCAAAATTATTTTAAGCAAATTTTTTTTTCAATAGTCTACAGATCAAACCATCATCATATAATAACTTATTACCCTAACTTGCCTAGTTAGACTAATTAACCTAGTTAAGCCTTTAAATGTTACTTTAAGCTGTATAGAAGTGACTTAAAAATATCTAATCAAATATTATTTACTGTCATCATGGCAAAGAAAAAAATAAATTAGTTATTAGAAATGAATTATTAAAACTATTATGTGTAGAAATGTGTTAAAAAATCTTCTTTCCGTTAAACAGAAATTGAGGAAACAAATAAACAGGGGGGCTAATCATTCTGACCTCAACTGTATATATTATACTATATTTTTTCCTCTGTGTTGTTTGTCCCTCAGGAAGCATGTGAGGCTCGACTTCAGGAGTTGCAGCTTGAGGTCCAGCAGGTCACAAAGGCAGACGAGCCTGAAGGAGACTGTATCTCTGACTGTGTGCTGGTCATCGATGGCCGTACGCTGGACTATGCTCTGCAGAAGGAGCTGCAGGGGGCGTTCCTGGATCTCACATGTTGCTGTCGCTCAGTCATTTGCTGCAGGTCGACTCCCCTGCAGAAGAGCCAAGTAGTTCGGCTGGTCCGAGACAAGCTTGAGGTTATGACCCTGGCTATAGGTGAGAGAGGGCAGCGAGGGGTCTAATGAAGGTTGAGCATCAGTGTAAATTGGCCTGTCATGATTTTGCCTAGTACGACGCGATCGATGTTGATCCTGGAACATCAGTTTTGTTTGAAAATGTAATCCATACCTATTCCCTAACCCTAAACCCAACAAAGGCTGCAAATTATTTATTATAATAGTTGGAGAACACTCACGTAGAAGTGCATAAACCTAACCTTAAGCCTAAACTTAACATAAACGGTAAAGTATACTTTAATTCTGGTTGATTGACATAGATGTTTATTTAGAAACATGTCCTACTTGGCGAAATCAGGTTGGTGGTGTAAATTGTGGGACAAACCGAAATGTGTGATTCTGATGTGTAGGTGATGGAGCTAATGACGTCAGTATGATTCAGATGGCAGATGTTGGCGTTGGGATCTCAGGCCAGGAGGGCATGCAGGTACAAGCTGAAAACTAGTTTCATATTATAAACATTACTACTCTCCACTTTTCACAAATCTTTTTGGCTTTATTTATTCTGTTGAACACCAAAGAAGATATTTCTAAGAATGTCATTGACTTCCATAGTATTTCCTTTTCTTATTAAGTCAATGGCTGCTGGTTTCCAACATTCTTCAAAATATCTTCTTTTGTGTTCATCAGACATTAGAATGAATAAACGGTGAGTAAATTTAAATATTTAGGTGCTCTATCGCTTTAAGAATTTAATACCTTGCAATTAATGATGGTTAATTTGAGCTGGATAAACCTCAATCCACAGGATGATGTATAAATGTGTAATTGCATTATTAATCTTGGCTAATTATGACAATTCAGTTCAGAAGTTGGTAAGACTGCTGTAGCATATTTAAAAGAATCATTTGCTTTAGCATATTTAAAAGAATCTCTTCTATTTAGCAAGTCAACATTTAGTTGATTAAATATACAACAAATAGTGAAATATTATGACATCTTTTGTAATATATAATCCTTCAGAAATCACATAAATATTTTGTATTATTGTCATATTATATTATGCAGTTTTATTCAGTTTTCTACATCCACATTAAGCTGTTTTTACACAATCTACATTGTAAAAAGCTCAATAGAAATAAAGATTAATTTAATTTAAACCATTATAGAAAACCAACTCAGATTTTTTGAGTGATATACAATACTTTTAAGTATTTTTGAGACTGCTTGATTAATGGATTAAAGTTTAATGCATTCATTATTAGTGTTGCTTACTTTAAAAAAAGCAAAAGCAAAAAGGAAATTTTTCAAAACCATTAAAACCAGCATATAAACTTTTAAACTTATTTTATTAAGACATTTAAATGTTTGTTTAACAAGATTTATATAGATAGATTTCATAATATAATTTGAGCTTGAATCGCACTACTGTTCTTACTGTAATTCTTGATCAAAACAAACGTGTTGCATACAATAATGTTGATGTTTCACTGCATTTCCACATTCATAAATTCATTTTAAATTGCATTTCTTTATGAAGTCTTCAAATTAACTGGACATTTGTATATATTTTCTTGATAAACAAACACACAACACAACATGTTTGTTTCTTTGTAGTTGCAGAAAATTAATTTGTGAAGAATCCACTCTACTTTTCTTCAGGAAATTATCCAGATGTTAAATTAATAATATGTATTTAAATAAATCACATTTTACTGCCTAACTGCTGTTTTACTGTTACATTCTTTAATTGAACCCAAAAAAAGGATATTTTGAAGCATGTTGGTAACCATTAACTTTCATATTTTTTTGTACTCTGTACCATTTTTGAAACATTTTTCAAAATATCTTCTGTTTGAAACCACTTACGTTTTTCACTTAGCACTTTTTGGGGGGTGAGCTGTTCATTTATATGAATTAAAATGTATACTATTCCCAATCTATGGTTCATTTTCTTATTTTAAAGAGAAACAAAATGCACTTTACCTTACCATCCTACCTAGTTTGAATCCTTTCAGTTACATTTATAGTTAAAGCATCTCTAACTGTGTATGTTGTCTTTTCTGTCCATATATAGGCAGTGATGTCCAGTGACTTTGCCATCTCTCGATTCAAGTTCCTGAGAAAGCTGATTTTGGTTCATGGTCATTGGTGCTACGCCCGTTTGGCTAACATGATCCTCTATTTCTTCTATAAGAATGTGGTGGGTAATGCACAAATTTACACAGTTCCTCATACAGCCGTTATCTTGCAGTCCTGACTCGTTCCTCTTCTTCTTTTTTTCCTCTCTGTTTATGTAGATGTATGTGAACCTGCTGTTCTGGTACCAGTTTTTCTGTGGATTTTCAGGCAGCACCATGACCAACTCCTGGGTCCTAATTTTCTTCAACCTGCTCTTCACCTCTGTCCCTCCACTCGTATACGGTGTGCTGGATAAAGATGTGTCTGCAGAGACGCTCCTAAAACTGCCTGATCTCTACAAGTCTGGACAAAACTCACAGGTGGTCATTTTGTCACACACAGCGTTTCTGTTTTTCATGTTCAGCTCATCAGGTGTTTTAGATATGGTCTGAAAATATTGATGACTTTTGTGTGGTTTTCAGGCTTATCTTCCAACAACCTTCTGGCTGAACATTCTCGATGCCTTTTACCAAAGCCTTGTCTGTTTCTTCATACCTTACTTTGTAAGTCACTGTCAAATTCTTCATTTAAATGCCCTGATATACTTTTTTAAAGTTTTTTTTCTGTAGTTCTAGTCAGAGTCTCATCTCCTACTCCCTTTAAATGTCATGGCGCATTTGCTATTTACATGGCAGACTTTGTAAGTGGAAAAACTGAATGCTTCACTAGTGAGAAAACAGTTAAACAAACCATCTGCATTTCTAAATTCAGTTTTAGTTTCCAGCAAACAAATAAATGAACAATAATAATAAAGTGTGGAGCTATAATCAAACACATGTCCTATTCTTATGCCTCATATGGTCCAAAACCCAACAGATGGACAAACCTAAGCTTTTTTTTATTTAAATTAAATATAAATATGCATATAATAACTAACACTGCTAATAAAAAAACATTATACGAATACAAATTGTCATGAATAACCTGAAAAAGCCCCTGAGATGAAGGCATGGAGGGGTTTTTTTATGTAGAAAATAATAATTTTTGTAACATTTTAGTTCCTCAAAATAGCAACACTAGCCAACATTGTGCCTTAACACACCCCCTTTCTCAACCGACACACCCATGAGTCCACAAAGCGGTGCGAATGGATTTACTATCTTAACAACGTGGCACAAAACAGGAAAATTAGGTAGCAACACATCGCACCAAAAACCTCTTGCACCTTATTGTGCCAGCTGTATAATAGAAGCAAACTGACTTGCTTAGATGTTACGATGGAGCAAATACACAACAAATACATATAAAAGTTACTGACAGATTCTGTAATAAATTTTAATGTTAAACATTTAATTTTTAAATAATTTTGACAATATAGTACCATTTCAGAATAAATAACGGATAGACAAGTTCAGATGAGTCTTTTTGTATGTTAGTTTTAGCTGTGTCTTGATTGTCGACTGACATTATGACTGCTGAGATCCTTCAGTGTGAAATGGGGTTCATGTTCTGCAGTCTGACAAGAGTGCATCATAAAGGACTATTTAGAGTGCCAGTATCGTTTATACCTAAAATGACACTAGTGTCTACTAAAATGCATCACTTTTGTTTAATGTTTTTAGTTATGTGTGATGTCATCAGAACAAATAGTGGAAATCAACCAGAGAATAATTCCAGGTTGGAGTAGGCAGAGCCTCAGAGCTACACCTACCTGTTACTTAATCAATTCATCTTTGTTTATTTCTATAGCGCTTTTACTATGTAGATTGTGTCAAAGCAGCTTAACATCTAGTAGATTGAAACTGTGTCAGTTTAGTTTTTAAGAGTTGAAGTTCAGTTCGGTGTGGTTTAATTTTCACTGTTGAAAGTCCAAACACTGAAGAGTAAATCCTTTGATGCTCAGCTCCACAAGTCCCAAAATCAGCATTGACTATTTATAGATTAAACTTAAGAATAAAGATGTTTACCAGTAAAAAAAAAAAAGCTAACTTTTGTACTAACAGTTTCAAACTCCTGAAATGAAATTCTATCTGACGTCACACCACTCAATTCTGCCATTTTAATTGCATTGTTCCCGAATTAAATTGAAGATTGTATTATTTTAAATGTACATTAAGATTGTTTTTGTTTGATTTTGTTTCAGTTTTGTATTTGTAATTCTTGCTCATCTATTCGAGTAATTCTGTTCCATTCAGAGCGTTACTGAGATATAACACATCGTATTGTTTTTATATGCTATGCAGGCGTATGCAGGGTCTGATATTGGGGTGTTTTCCTTTGCCTCTCCAATCAATGGCTCTGCTCTCCTCATCATCCTCCTGCATCAAGTCATAGAGAGTCGCACATTGGTAAGTCAGTCACACTTGCTCTTGGAATAATATTAATCTATTTATTTCCAGATTTGTTTATAATCTGTAAAGCAATTTATTATATAATAAAAAAATTATTAAGCAACAAATCTGTGATTTCTGAAGATCATATTAGACTGGAGACTGGATAGGTATTGCAGTAACTGCATTTCTATTTCACAATATGACTGTTTTTACTGCATATTTACTGTAATAATCAATATATAATATAATAAATTAAAAAATACAAAGTTAGCATGCATAAAAGACTATTTATTTATTTCTATTTAATTAGTAACACAAGTATGTGAAAACATGTTCACTTATAACTTTAGTTGCATATAAAGTAGCTGCATATAAACTAGGGCTGCACATTATATTGTTTCAGCATCGATATCGCAATGTTTGCACCTGTAATAGTCACATCATATGATCTGCAATGTCGAATCAAGAATATAGTTGAGCAGGAACCACAGTTGAAAACGTTCATTTAATTGTAAAGTTTTTGAAATGTTTGTCATTTGCAAGTGTTTTTAGAGGCTTGTGACTGTGTGAACAATTCAAGTTCACAAGAAATTATACCGTTTGTAACTATAAAAACATTTATTTGAATTGTTTTATACTTGACATTTAATTATTCAATTTGTGTTCCTGAATATTGCTAGACTTCCCAAAAAGTTTATTCACTTGTATTTTGCTTTACTGTGTTTATCAATATTTGTAATTGGTTTATTGTATTTTATGCAGATGCACTCTGCTACCAAACCATTTCATCTGGTGAAACTGTACTCAATATCGCAGGAAAAAATAAGTATTGCAATGTTAGTTTTTTTCCAATATTGTGCAGCCCGATTATATATTAGTTCTGATAAAGCACATGTTCGACAATTACTTATTCGGCATGATCATGGTTACATCTTTTAACTTTATCCTACAGTATATCTATATATATGAAGCAAACTGTTATAACATCTAGCTTACTAGTTATTAATGAATAAATTAATAGCTTTATTTCAAATAAAGAGTTTATTTAATCGAAAGCCAAAGATTTAAGTGAATGTGTTTCCCATACTAAAATGTTACCATGTAGTTATTGGAAAACCCTTGACCAATATTGTAAATCTGGCATCTTTCTTCACCCATGGTGAAATCTTATTGCTACAAACTAATTTCCTAACAACTGTACATGAAAGACAAAATATCTTTTGATTGCTTGTATTCCTCATCAGCCAAATGGGCTATATGCACACAGACTTTTAATTTCAGTCAGCCAGCCCCAGGGCTTCCGTTTAATTGTCATCACTGCCTGGCTGAGATACGATATAAATCGGGTCTCAGACCAAACAAAAAGCACTGCATTAAATTTTATTTTTCCGCACCATGTCTTTAAAATATGGAAATTAATTTTACCCCAGTATTTTCAATGGAGTTTCCGTGCTGGCCTGCTGCTAAAGACGATACTTGCATTTAAACAGTCTTTTGTCTTGTTTTACGCTTGAACAGCTAAATGAATGCTTAAGTCTATTTAACTGATTATATTTAAATTACATTACAACATCTATGCTGTAAAAGGAACCTTATGAAATTGAATATAGTCACATAAAGCTCTCACCCGAAGTTCATCATTGGCTGAAAAACACTAGCTGTGCATATAGCCCATTGCACACCACTCTAACAAATGCTGTTTAGACACTTTGGCATACACAATTTGCAAATGGTACCACTGTAATAATGTCTTTGTTTGTGAATGTTCTGCTAATGCTTGTCTTGTGTGATTTTTGCAGACTTGGATACATGCCTCATTGCTGATCTTCAGTGGCCTGTTCTATTATGCGTTCGTCCTGTTGTTCAGCATTACATGCGTCACATGCAATTCTCCAACAAACCCTTACGGCATTGAGACAAAAATGATGTCTGAGCCGCTTTACTATTTAGTATGTGTGCTTACAACAGTCCTGGCCCTGCTGCCAAGGTATTACACATATCCTGGAAATAGTTTACTCGCATACCAGTCATATGACCACAGTAGCATTGCAAAAAACTCACTTCTCACTTCTGACACACTTGACTGGCCGATTAATTTAAATAAAACCAAAATTACTAAATGATTTATTAACTCATAAAGACTATTTATAATATATATTTAACCAGAGTGAAGCATGGCTCACAGTGGCTGCAGTAAAGGCTGCATTTCAACAGCTACAATTCTGCTCACATTAGCATGCACCAAGAGTGCAGTATTGTATGTTTCCATACTTATCTGCTTGTTAAGTCGTGACGTATGGAATACTGTTTCCACTTTTTAGTCATAGTAATCACACATTAAATTGAATTTGATATAAAATCATGGTGTACACTTTAGTCTCTGGAATCTCAAACACCAACATTTTAACAATTTATAAAAAATTAATCACTTTCTGGCCATCGCATATTAGGCATGGATATATATATATATATATATATATATATATATATATATATATATATATATATATATATATATATATATATATATACACGTCACACTTAATAAGTGGATAATGAAGCACATATCAAATGACATAAAAAATAACAGTTTCCCATTAAAATTAAAGTTTTTATTTATTTATTTTAAAAGCAGTATGTCCTCACTATTTACTCACAATCAAATAGTCCTAAACTTTAACTTTTATGAATGTCTTTCTTGTGTTGAACATAAAACGGGATATTCGGAAGAATTTTTATTAAAAAAAAAAGCAGCCATTACCATTCATACTAGGAACGAAATACTATGAAAGTCAATAGCTGCTTCCTTTGCTTTTAACAGAAGAAAGAAACTCAAACAAGTAGAGGATGAGTAAATATTGAGAGAATTGTATTTTGGGGTGAACTATTCCTTCACTGTTGTAATAAATATAAAGTTCAGTGAATTTCTTGCCAAAATCTGCAGATTTCTCTTGACTGCAAGTTAGAAATTTGGTGTGTGTGTGTGTGTGTGTGTGTGTGTGTGTGTGTGTGTGTGTGTGTGTGTGTGTGTGTGTGTGTGTGTGTGTGCGCGCACACACACACACACACACACACATACATATACATATATATAGTTTATGTCTGTTATTATCAGTGATTATCCTGAAAAATTTAAATCTGTGAACATGATTATTTATTTTTTCCTTAGTTAAAGTTCTAGAAAGTATATTTAAATTGTGCTTTTTATTAAATAAATGTTAACCAGATGTACATTTCACACATCAGAGGAGCAGCATTTATAATTATAAATATTTATAAAATTTTGAATTTTGAAAATGTATTGAGCAAACTTTAAATCTTCTGCCAGGCTTTTTTTTTTTATCTTAAAAGGATATTCACCCAATTCACCCAAATTTGAAAATGTACTCTCCCTCTAGTGACCCCGTATGTTCAGGAGTTTCTTTTTTATGTTAAACTCAAAAGAAGATATTTTGAAAAATGATAAGAACTTTTGACCATTGACTTAATTAGTAGGAATAAAACAAATAGTATGGAAGAAATGTTTCCCACGTTTTTTATTTTGTGTTCAACAGAAGAAAGAAACACAAACAGGTTTCTAACAAGTAGAGGAAGAGTAAATATCGACAGGATTGTATTCCTTTACTGTTATAATGTTAAATAAAGTTGTATGATAAATTTCACAGAATTTCTTAAATTCTCAAAATTCATGTTGTGTATAATAGCCTGACACTTTTGGCGTCTCTCATTTTTGCTACTTTCTAAGAAAGTGCTGCATGCATCATTCACAGTAAAGGAAGGAACCTGAATAACACTCGGCGTGATTAGAGATTAAAACTGCAGTGGTACGCCTCTGTCATTTGAGAAATGTTACTGAAATGTATCCTTGACAAACAAGTTTTCAGTCTTTCTCCACTAAATAGATAAGATCTGTACTTGTGTTACCATGACAACTGTAGAGCTAATTGTCTTTCCCTAGAGATCACATTTTCAGAAATGAATATGATGTCATCATTTATTTATTCTTCACTTGTTGCAGACCTGGTTGAGCTTCTTCTGTTAAACACTGCCGGCAGCTAGCTCTCTGCAACTCTCACATGGTCGCCCACTGAAGCTAAGCAGGGCTGCGCCCGGTCAGTACCTGGATGGGAGACCACTTGGGAAAGCTAGGTTGCTGCCGGAAGTGGTGTTAGTGAGGCCAGCAGGGAGCGCCCAACCTGCGGTCTGTGTGGGTCCTAATGCCCCAGTATAGTGACGGGGACTCTATACTGCTCAGTGAGCGCCGTCTTTCGGATGAGACATTAAACCGAGGTCCCAACTCTCTGTGGTCGTTAAAAATCCCAGGATGTCCTTCGAAAAAGAGTAGGGGTTTAACCCCGGCATCCTGGCCAAATCTGCCTACTGGCCTCTGTCCATCATGGCCTCCTAACCCTCCCCATATCATGATTGGCATCTCATCACTCTGTCTCCTCTCCACCAATCAGCTGGTGTGCGGTCGCGTGCGGTGTGCCGTCGCGTCATCCAGGTGGATGCTGCACACTGGTGGTGGATGAGGAGATTCCCCCCCCCATTGTGTAAAGCACTTTGAGTGCCCAGAAAAGCGCTATATAAATGTAACGAATTATTATTATTATTATTATTAATATATATGTACTCAAGAAAGCTGGGGAAAAAACATCCACTGACTTCCATAGCATTTTTAATTTTTTTTTTGTGTTAAATTTTATTCAAGTCAGTGGCTGCTTTTTTCCAACATTGTTTCGTGCTAATAAATGCATAAAGTTTAGAATCACTTTAGTATGAGTAAATGGTGAGGACATTTTCATATTTGGGTGAACTACACATTTAATTTGAATTTAGCCTAACTTTATTGCAGACGTGTGATTGTTAATGATGGTGCAATATATTGTTTATTTCTTTCTGTGTCACAGGATGCTGTCTCGTGCCTTCTCTAACACTATTTGTCCATCTGACCTGGTGAAAGCACAGAAAATAGAGAGACTTTCTGCGCAAGACTATTCCTCCAGTTTACAGAAGTGGAAGGAGAACAAAGCCACTCAAAGGGTGTCCTCAAGACCCGTCCCCCAAAACCTCAGTGTGAACGCTGACATCCCCAGTTTAACAGAATGTGCTGCTGAGGGAGGCGCCGTTCTCTCGTGACCAATAACAAAGTCGCCTTTGATCATACAAACATGGTCATTCAATTAAATAGTGGCCATATATGCTTGCACTTTAATGATAGGCAGATTCTCTGGCCAGTTAGGATCCAGAGCTGGCTTTCCTCTGCCCAGTAAGAGTGTTTTCAGAATGAACTGCATCGCAAACTCATTCTCGTTCTCGGATCGCAGAACGATTTGGATTCTTGGAGTCTGGCTTTTGGAGTCAAAAGAAATGCCGAGAACTGTTTACATTTCACATGGCTGTGCCTGTGACACTTTTATAGAATTAAACACACACACACTCCCGAATAACACTGAAACTTATAAGGGTGAATTGTTTTGGAGGGTGTGACCAAGATAATGTGGCTACTTAGCTCCAACTTTAACACTCCAATAATGGGTAAAAAAAAAGCTTCACACTTGCGTAGGCCTTAAAAAATGAGCTTGCACACTTCAACACTAATACATGTGTAAACATAGTCTCATAATTACTGTTTTAATATCTAATAACGGAGAACTTTGACACCATGAGGCCTTTGAATTCAAGACTTTTCATTAATTTTATACTAATACATTATTTTGAATGTATTTGAGGTCCTTGATGTTCATTTTTGTGTTCAGTCTGAAAGTGAATAACTGCAAGTGGACACGTTCAGTATTTGATGATAAAAGCTAGAATGATAAACTTTTTTAAAAAAGTTGTATTTCTACTGCAGAAAATGTGAATGCTTGAATATTGAAAATGTGATTTGTTAATTCAGAATGATCATCTAAGATGAGTTGAAGTCACTCACTTGGAAACATTATTTATAGTCATTTTACATCACATGTACATTTTTGTCAAATATGCAATAAAACAAAACTGAAAACTTAACTTGTGCATGATGAGTATGAACATACAAACCTGCTATACATGTCTTAATATACACTCACCAGTCACTTTATTAGGTACACCTTACTAATACCAGGTTGGCCCCCTTTTGCCTTCAGAACTGCCCTAATCCTTCGTGCCATAGATTCAACAAGCTACTGGAAATTTTCATCTGAGATTTTGGTCCATATTGACATGATAGCATCACACAGTTGCTGCAGATTTGTTGGCTGCACGTGCATGAGAATCTCCCAATCCACCACATTCCAAAGGTGCTCTATTGAATTGAGATTTGTTGACTGTGGAGGCCATTTCAGTACAGTGAACTCATTGTCATGTTCAAGAAACAAGTCAGAGATGATTCCCGCTTTATGAAATGGCGCATTTTCTTGCTGGAAGTAGCCATCAGAAGTAGCCTACTTAAGCTATGCTGTGGAGTTGACACGATGCTCAGTTGGTGCTAATGGGCTCAAAGTGTGCCATGAAAATATCCTCCATACCTTTACACCACATTCACGAGTCTGAACCGTTGATACAAGGCAGGATGAATCCATGCTTTCATGTTGTTTGTGTCAAATTCTGACCCTACCATCTGAATGTTGCAGCAGAAATCGAGACCCTTCAGATCAGGCAAGTTTTTTCCAATCTTCTATTCCAGTTTTGGTGAGCCTGTGCAAATTGTAGCCTCAGTTTCCTGTTCTTAGCTAACAGGAGTGGCACCTGGTGTCGTCTTCTGCTCCCATCCGCCCCAAAGTTGGACGTGTTGTGCATTCAGAGATGCTTTTCTGGATACCTCAGTTGTAACAAGTGGTTATTTGAGTTGCTGTTGCCTTTCTATCAGCTCGAACCAGTCTGGTCATCCTCCTCTGGCATCAACAAGGCATTTGCGGCTTCAAAACTGCCGCTCACTGAATATATTCTCATTTTCATCCCTAGACATGGTTGTGCATAAAAATCTCAGAAAAGCAGCCATTTCTGCAATACATAGACCAGCCCATCTGGCACCAACAAACATGCCGCATTCAAGGTCACTTAAATCACCTTTCTTTCCCATTCTGATGATAGGTGTGAACTACAGCGGATCGTCTAGACCAGTGGTTCTCAAACTGTGGTACGTGTACCACTAGTGGTACGCAGAGGAATCAAATGTCATATGTACATGCTACATATATTTCAAAATGTATCAAAAATGATTTATATATGAATATGACATATACTAATATTTATTATATTATTATATAGCCTATATTTCTGAGGTCCAGGCAACATTTCTAGGTGTTGATGAATTGACTACTATCTGTTAATATTTTACATTTAAGTACAGCACTTTTTTACTTTTTTAAGAACAGTAACCTACCATTTTTACCTTTTAAAACCACATTTTAATTTAAATGTTGATTTGTTTTTAAATATAAGCACAGTACAGTGTAATGTTCAGACTAATTATTATGTTTAAAGTGGCTGACAATAATAAATATTCTTAATAATACCATTTAATCAGACGCATTTTGAACTGTTCAGAGCTTTAGCTGCTTTACTGGGCTTATATGATACTGTATTTCAAATCAATACTGCTCATTATGGTGGTACTTGGAGAGACTATTTTTTCTGAGGCGGTACTTGATGAAAAAAGTTTGAGAACCACTGATCTAGACAATGCTTAAATGCATTGAGTTGCTGCCATGTGATTGGCTGATTAGAAACTTGCGTTAATGAGCAGTTGGACAGGTGTACCAAATAAAGGGGCTGGTTAGTGTATGTATTTGATTGAATCTTTAATTGATCTAGGGAACTTTCACTGACTAGTCACAACATAAGACAAGTAAAGCTAAAGCTATTAAATAGGTACAAATACTGTACCTAATGTTAGTTAATAATTACTAGTATATAAAAACTACCAATAGTACTAGTGTCACATTTGGGATACAAGTCAAATCTGAATAACTGATATCTCAATGAATAGCAGATCCTCATACTGTAAAAGTTAATAGCATTTTTTTATTATTTATGTGAAATGTATTGCTAGCCAAATGACTAAATATTTATGTTCAGAATATTTACCATTGAAGCACTAATATTTGTATATCTAACAAATACAATGTATAAGGAGCTAGGTAGACAACCATTTAATGAAATGATAACTAATAAGGATCTAATTAAAAAGGTAGGCTACTAAAAATAATTGTTGAGTACATAATGGATCTTAATTTAGACTTAATTTAGGTGACTTTCTAATGTATGTATTTATTCATTTGAACCCTCAGAATCCAGATTTTTAAGTAGTTTTATGTTGGCCAAATATTGTTCTATCATAACAAGCCTTACACCAAATGAAAAGGTGATGTATAAATCTACATTTCTAATAAATAAACACTTAAAACTTTTTTTCTTTGCTCCACGATCACGTGCTCAAGTATTTCTTTGTGTGAAAAAAGCTTAAGCTGTAAATGTGACAGTTGAATTAAGGCATTTATTTAGTTTTTCCCTTGTCGCTTTAGTGATATTTAGAGATTTTCAGTGATAATCAGAGATTTTAGCAATTGGGAATTTATCACTGTTTACAATAATGTATTGTGTCTAATTGTCAGTGGTGTAAAACAACAAACTATAAATACTCTAACTACTGTAATTGAGTAGTTTTTCTCAGGAATTGTAATTTAATAAGTAGTTTTAAAAATGTGTACTTTTACTTTCGCTTGAGGTCATTTTTAGTGCTGTATCAGTACTTTTACTCCACTACTTTCCTTCAACCTGCGGTCATTACTTTAACATTTCTTGTCTATGGGAATTTAAAAAATCAGTCCTGTAATTCCAATTTAATTGCACATAGAAGGTACAAGTAAATCGCATCATAATGAACCACCTCAAGACATTGGTGCTTTTTAATTGAAGCAAACAGTTTGGAAACGTAAAGGTGACCAAAAAGGTGTCCAAAATCTTTACACGCATTGACCCAGAGACTGTTTACATGTGTGTCACTGAGAAGATGACAAATGTTTACTGCATGATGACCGAAATGGCCTTAAACACCCAGCAGGCACAAGATGTCAACATGACGTCAGATTAATGTTGTACCCCAAAGTCATAGAGACATTGCATTTTGTTTAAAAATGAAAATTGGATTGGGTTGGATTGATTGTCAGAACCCAGCAATCAGGCCAACGTCAATGTCCAACGTCCAACCTAAAATCAACCAAATATCAACGTCTAATGATGTTACAGCTTGATGTTGACGTTACAACTATGACGTCAATAAGATGTTGGATTTTGGTTGATATACCGGACAAAGAAATGTCAGTATTTGACGTCAATATGACGTTGGTTTAAGATCTTGGCTCGATGTTGAATTTTGGTCAGTTTCTAAATCTAAAATTAACTAAATATCAATGTCATTTGATGTCATTATTGAACAGCAAATGACGTTGTCCTTAGATGCTGGCTAGCCATTGAATTTTGGTCACCTGACATCACAACCTAAATTTAACCTTTTATTATTGTCTTATGACGTTGTGTACCTGCTGGGCAATCACTAAATGCACTACACAATGTTACGTTTACACACACATTCACAAATTACATATAAATGCATCAAATGCTCTTTTTACAGTGTAATACTCACAACTCACTACTCTTGAGTACTTTTGAAAGGTCGATTTTTTATTCATACTTTAAGTAATATTTACAACAGATTCTTTTACTCTACTTGCACTACATTTTTAGACAAGTAATGGTATTTTTACTTGGGTATGATTTTTCAGTATTCTTTCCACCACTGTTAATGTTTACTTTTGTGGTGATAGAGCACTGTAACAAGCAGATAAAGTGTACACTGTAAAAAAAATGTCTGTGATTTTAAAAAGTAAAAATGCTATGGTAAAAATCCACAGCCTGTAACAGTAAGTTTCCCTAATATATACAGTTAATAACCGTAAAATGTCTCAGAATTCCCTGTATTACACTTTTTATGCCTTTTTAGGGTTTTTTGAGTTTCTTGAGTTGTGCACATTGAAGCTTTACATCTAATGTTGATAAATATAGTAAATTGCATTAGTTTTATGTCTGTCACCATGATGGTATTTAGAAGTAGTGTGAATGAATGACACTGAGCATCATAGCTACTGTATGTCTCACCTGCTTATGGTTATTGTGTTTTTGTCTGTGTAACAAGTTGTGAATATGTTAGTACTTCAAAACATTCCAGGGTAAAAAAAAAAAAAACTATCATCAATATTCTGTGTAGTTATGTTGATTAAATGCATGTATGTTTTGTCATGAGGTAAGTAAAAAATTTGCCGCGTTGCTGAAATCTGTGGAGAATGGTTAAGAGATGTGGTGAGTGTACCATGAAAACAAGTGCAAATCAGCTCACGCTTCTTCCCTATTTTATAATGACATTAGTCAATGGGCGGATCTTTCTGACTTCCCTGTGCTGTCGCTTTTGACTGTAACATTACGTGCAGACTGTTTGACTTCGACCTGAACGGAGATTAGACGGGCAGATTCTCTCTCTCTCTCTCATTGACGGGGACGGGGAGCAAGCATGAGCGTCAGTTCAACACGGAGCAGCGAGGACATCGACGAGCTGGAAGCTGTGAGGTGAGCTGGTGAAACTTAGTTTATTTTGTCAAACACTGACCAAAACTCATAATATATATATATATATATATATATATATATATATATATATATATATATATATATATATATATATATATATATATATATATAACTTATTTTAACTCCTCTTGATGAACTTGTTTTAGATTGGGTTGGTTTTTATCCCCACATTTAGACTTAATAATATAATTTCAGAAAAGTATTCTTTGCAATATATTAGCGGCCAATGATTATCAAAGTACATTGTTTACAGTAAAGCTATGTTGTTGTTTTGAAGTCATTTGCATGCAGCTCCAAACCGAATATTCAAAGTAGCGTGATAAACCATATAAAGACCGAGTCATAAGTTGTCACTGACAATTGTGCGAATATAAAACCAGCTTACCTCAATTTGTTTCAGTAGCTTTCTAGGTATGTTGCCTTGGTTCATCCCTCGATAGCCTATAGTAAGTAGCTTGAATCACCTGTGGAGAAAAAAACGAGGAAAACAAAAAACATGAAAGGCACAGTCGTGTTTTAAAGATCAATTAGTAAAGTTACACCAGTAGGTTTATTGCTGAGGTTCGCGTCAGTGAAAGAACGAGGAAATATTTCTCTAACTTTCCACGTGATAACAATAAGCACATTAAATGTTATGTCATTAGATAAACCAGTTGCCAGAACTTAGTCCTGGTGGCCTGCAGAGTTTAGCTACAACTTCCTTTAGCACACATGCCTAGAAGTTTCCAGTATACATGAGCTTGATTTGCTGGGTTAGGTGCGTCTAATTGGGGTTGGAACTAAACTGCAGGAAATCTGCCCTCCAGGACCGAGTTTAGTCCCCCTGCAAATTGCAATAAACCATTACGCTTTTATATGAAATAAAAATAAATCTTATCATGTTTTTTATTACTTTAAAGAAGACAGGACCAATGTTTTTTTATTTATTCACCTGTTCCGCTAGGCCTAGTAAATTAGTTATTACTAAAACAGAAAAATTTGCCATAATTTACTCACCCTTTATTCATTCATTCATTTTCTTGTCAGCTTAATCCATTTATTAATCCAGGATTGCCACAGCAGAATGAACCGCCAAGTCATCCAGCACATTTTTACACAGCAAATGCCCTTCCAGCCACAATCCATCTCTAGGAAACATCCACACAAACACACAATTTAGCCTACCCAATTCACCTGTGCCACATGTGTTTGAACTTTGGGGAAAACCGGAGCACCCGGAGGAAACCCACGCTAATGCAGGGAGAAACCCACAGAAACACCAACTGAGCCGAGGTTCGAACCAGTGACCCAGCAACCTTCTTGCTGTGAGGCAACAGCACTACCTACTGCGCCACTCTTTCGCCCTAGTCACCCTGTAGTTCTTTCAAAACAGATTGAGTTTTTGATAGTTTTTTCCAGTGCCATCTGAAATATTCTTCTTTAAGCGTTTTCTCAGGCTCCTGTGTATAGGTTTAGTAATGTAACTTTTAGTAATGTCACTCATAGGTCATTTTATTGTATTTACTTATTTTTTTTAAGTGAAAACAGAACAAACTCATCGGAGGCTGGCAAAAGTAGATCTTCAGTACATTGCTTTGCAAAATAAATATTTATGTCCTCAAATCAAGATACGATTACTTGAGAGGCAAAATGAAGACATTAAATCATGTTTTCTACAACACTGGAAGTGTGCTTCTGCTTAAAACAAGAGCAAATTGAAGTATTATTTTTACAATCATTCATTCATTTTTTTTTCAGCTTAGTCCCTTTATTAATCCGGGGTCGCCACAGTGTAATGAACCGCCAACTTAGCACGTTTTTATGCAGCGGATGCCCTTCCAGCCGCAACCCATCACTGGGAAACATCCACACACACTTATTGACACTCATACACTATGGACAATTTAGCCTACCCAATTCACCTGTACCACATGTCTTTGGACTGTGGGGAAAACCGGAGCACCCGGAGGAAACCCACGAGGACGCTGGGAGAACATGCAAACTGACCCAGCCGAGGCTCGAACCAGCGACCTTCTTGCTGTAAGGTGACAGCACTACCTACTGCGCCACTGCGTCGCCCGATTATTTTTACATTGAAATTTAATTTAATTAACCAACAATGTCATACAGTTAATGTGAATATACAATCAATTAACATATCAATAAACAAACAAAAAGACAAATGTATTATTTGTGAATAGGATGATTCTGTATTACAGCGAGAATCGAATAAACATCTTCAATGGAAAATACTATTTTTACAGCCATACATAAAACATCCATATATATTAAAGTAATTGAGATGAACACATGAATTGAGATCAGACAAAATTACATTCTCAATGCAAAAAAACAAATAGACAAAAATAAGATACTATTAAAATTGTCAATGATCCGATGAATAGCAGTTGCTTCTGGTTTTATGAAGGTATAAATAATGTATAAATGTGGACTTTTTTATACTTCATTTTCTATGCAATATTTTATTGTTTACTGTATCGTTAAAAATGAAATATTCTGTTTCAACTATTGTACTCTTTGCTCATCAACGTAAACTATGTAATGACAATTCAGGCACATGTTCACAATTACTCTGGTTTTAAACTATGAATGTATTGAGAGATGAGCAGATGTACAGTATGTGTGTGTGAGAAATGTTATATTGTGTTATGTGGATGCCGACATAAATAACACCTTAAAGCAAGGTTTTATGTTAAAATGTCTACTCTCTTTCTTTCTCTGTAGCTGGTATCATTATGATTTGTCCCGGCATGCAGCTGAAGCTCTTCTCCTTTCGAATGGGGTGGATGGGAATTTTTTACTCAGAAACAGCAACAAGGGTGTTGACTGCTTCGCCTTGTCTGTACGGTAAGAAGTGTCCTCTTTGGATGTCGCCTAAGCTGAATCGCTTTGAGACAAAAGTCCAGTATGCAGAATGCACAAAATATACTTGAACGTTTTCATTGTGTGTCCTCAATTCAGTCGATGAAGAAAAAGTTCTGCCAAAATACATTCAATTTACCTTAACAGTACATGGCAAAACATATTAAAAGTGTTGTATTATCATTTAGTGAATATAAAATATCTTTTACAGCAAATAAAGTCGCACATTATACTTTTAAGAGGGTTTTAATTTTTGTTTTGGAGTATTACAAGTGCCATTAAATTGTGAATTATATCATCCGTTTCACATCAATAAATTTCTCAGTGTTTCAAATGAGTCAGTTGAAGATTCATTATCTCCAAACCCTTTCAATTGTGTGAGCCTGCTCTGATTAGCAGGATGGTCCAGTCCAGATTTTACAGCTGATGTCAAAATTGTAGGACAGTAACAATAATATAGATTTTAGAGTATCTATTAGAGCTTGAATGTGGCGTCTCTGTATTTGTTGTACACATTTAGCTATGAAATGCAATCTAATATGTAGGTTTGGTCTGTGAAGTCTGTGTGATTTATTTAAGTATATTTTTGTACATTAATTCATTCATTTATTCATTATTCTTTGGCTTAGTCCCTTATTTATCAGGGATCGACAGAGTGGAAAAAACCGCCAACTATTTTGGTATATGTTTTACATAACTGGGGTGACACCCACACATTCTCGCATCCACACATACACTCATACACTAAGGCCAATTTTGTTTACCCAATTCACCTGTAGCGCACGTCTTTGGACTGTGGGGAAAACCGGAGCACCTGGAGGAAACCTACGGGAACATGCAAGAACATGCAAAGTCCACACAGAAATGACTACTGGTCCAGCTGGGATTCGAACCAGTGACCTTCTTGCTGTGAGGTGGCAGTGCTAACCACTGTGCCCCTCATGTACAGTACATCAAAGTGAAAATAGATATTGACTTTCATTTTGCACATCATTCCCTTGTAGCAAACTAATGGTTGTGGTTAATAATATTGTGGCAGTAAAAGGACCTCCTCTTTAAACATGAAAGCAAATGGTCAGACTATTTGAAGATTTCCAAAAAAAACAATTGTGGTTTATTTTCCACAGATTAATCGGTCATCTTAACAATAGCAACGTGCGCTAGCAAAATAAACACTGTGAATATAGATTCCACAGACTTTAAGCATCATTGCATACACTGCAAAAAATGCTTTTCTTACTTAGATTTTTTGTCTTGTTTCTAGTCCAAATATGTAACAATTCCTAAATCGAGAAGAATTTTCTAGACAAGCAAAACATACTGTCTTGTTTTGAGAAATAATATGCCAATATTAAGTGAGTTTTTCCGTAAAACAAGCAAAGTAATCTGCCAATGGGGTAAGCAAAATAATCTTGTCAAAAGAAAAAACAAGATTAATTTGCTTACCCCATTGGCAGATTATTTTGCTTGTTTTACGGAAAAACTCACTTAATATTGGCATATTATTTCTCAAAACAAGACAATTTGTTTTGCTTGTCTAGAAAATGCTTCTTAATATAAGAAATTTTAGATATTTAGACTAGAAATAAGACAAAAAATCTAAGCAAGAAAAGCATTTTTTGCAGTGTATAAACAATTTTGAAAAACATTTATGCTGCTTATTTTTGTTGTTGTATAAATCCTGAATTGATTCACAAAAATGGCATTCATTAAAGACATTATTTGAAACATTTTTGTTTTTAATTACTTAGCGAATTTTTGAATGGATACTATGTGTAATATCTTCAGCTAAACATACTGTAGGTACAGAAAGTATTCAGACCCCTTTAAATTTTCCACTTTTTGTTACATTTTAGCCATTTGCTAAAATCAAGTTTATTTTTTTCCTCAATGTACACACAGCACACCTTATTGACAGAAAAACACTGAATTGTTGACATTTTTGCAGATTTATTAAAAAAGAAAAACTGTAATATCACATGGTCCTATAGTAATTAGACCCTTTGCTCAGTATTTGGTAGAATTACCCTTTTGATGTAATACAGACATATCAAGTCTTTTTAGGAAAGGTGCAACAAGTTTTTCACACCTGGATTTGGGCATCCTCTGCCATTCCTTCTTGCAGATCCTCTCCAGTTCTGTCAGGTTGGATGGTAAACGTTGGTGGACAGCCATTTTGGGTTTCTCCAGAGATGCTCAAACGGGTTTGAGGTGCTTTCACACCTGTGAATTGATTCATTTGTTCCGAAACAGGGATTAAAATTGTTACAATGTTGCTCTTTGTTCTTAGTGCGGTTCGCTTACACACAGCAAAGTTTCTAAACGGACCAAAAGAGCTAAAACAAGTCACGTGTGAGTAAACTCTCCTCACATTGGTCAAAGTTTCAAGGTTCATTTAGCAGAGTCCTGCTCAGCTGTCATGCGTCCTTATTTTAATTTATGACGATGAGCAATAGACGTTATAAGCGAAAATCTGCGCTTTCATTTTGAATGGTGACACCCACAGATGCCATCACTAAATGTGGAGCAGGGGTAAGATTATCTCATACACAGCAGTTGGCTTATGCATCATAGGCTTTACATTATAAATAGAAATAGATAAACTACTGCAGTTCGGTCTATTTTCCTAACTCATAAACAGCTCTGGTTAATAGTTCAGCATGCTTTCACTTTCGTATTTTACATGAAACGCACAATTACCGGTAGGAATGACCTCCCACCCTACTCATCATTCTCTGTTCATAAAGCCGTTTATGCCTGCCTTTTACATATCCATAATACACTGTGATATCGCCGGGCTCGGATCGTATCGCTTTCTCACTACAATCAATCTGCTCCAGAGTTCGTTTTTTATTCGAGCCGAGACCACCTCAGTCAGGCGATCTCAGAGCGATCGTTTTGGCGCGGAGCCAAGCACGATTGCTGGATTCACATATGCCAAACCGGCCGCGCTAACTGGGCAAACGAGACAACAAAAGTCTAGGTGTGAAAGCACCCTGAGTCAGGGCTCTGGCTGGGCTATTCAAGAACAGTCACAGAGTTGTTGTGAATCCAATGTCTTGTTGGAAGGTAAACCAAGGTTTTCATCCAGTATATTCCTGTACCTGGCCGCATCTTTCCCTTGATTGCAACCAGTTGTTGGGACTGTATAGTTTGCTCTACACATACTGTTTAATATTAAGGCCACAAAGGTCTATATTGGTCTTATCGGGCCAGATAATCTTATTTCTCCCCATCTTTGAGTCTTAGGTGTTTTTTTAAGTCTCTTGCACAGGGGAAAGGCTTCTGTCAGGACACTCTATATAAAGCCCTGACTCTTCAGGACTGCAGTGATGGTTGACTTTCTACAACTTTCCCCCATCTCCCGATTGGATTTCTGGAGCTCAGCCATAGTGATCTTTGGGTTCTTCTTTACCTCTCTCACCAAGGCTCTTCACCCCTGATAGTTTGACCAGCTCTAGGAAGGGCTCTGGTCATCCAAAATGTCTTCCATTTAGGGTTATGAGGCCACTGTACTCTTCAGAATCTTAAGTGCAGCAGAAATGTTATGTAACCTTGGTCAGATCTATGCTTTCCTACAATTCTGTCTATGAGGTCTTCTGGCAGTTCCATGATTCACACTTGCTTTGACAATCATTGTGAGCTGTAAGGTCTTATGTATACAGGTGTGTGACTTTTCTAATTAAGTCCAATCAGTATAATCAAACACAGCTGCACTCAAATGAAGGCATAGAACCATTTCAAGGATGATCAGAAGAAATGGACAGCACCTGAGGTAAATTTATGAGTGTCACAGCAAAGGGTCTAAATATGATATTATGGTTTTTCTTTTTTAATAAACCTGCAAAAACGTCAAAAGGATTTCTAAAATATATAGAGCAATAATTAATTCTAGAGGACTCTCAACAGACTATATAAGTTTAAATTGGGAAAATGATTGGGCATTATTCTGAATCAAGACCAATGGGATAAAATATGTGCACACCTCAACAAGCTCAAGAATGTGGCGTGAGTTTTGTTGGAAAAATGTATTTAGATTCTTTATTACACCAAAAATGAAATCATAAAAAACGGGGACTACTCATCCTTGTTGGAGGAACTGTGGGGTAAAAGAGGCACATCATGCGCATATATTCTGGCAGTGCTCAAGAATGAATAGTTTTTGGGAAATAGTGCGCTCCGCCATCAAGGATATTTTTGATATTCGTATTCCTAGATCATCTGAAGTACTTTATCTAGGAGATACTCCGATTAATCTTAAAAAAAAAGATAAATATATATTTAAGATATTTTTGGCAACAAGTAAAAAAGCTATAACCCAGAAATGGTATAAAGAAGAGCCACCATCTAAAGATGAATGGTTCAAAATGATAGCAGAAGTTAAGGATATGGAAAAAATGACACATGCACTTCGATTACAATTAGAGACCTTTGGAAAGAAATGGAGTAAATGGCTGGCTTTCTCCTCAACAACAATATAATTATTTATAATTGAAGATTTACATAATTCTAGAAGTTATGTACAATTTAAAAAATATGTTTAGCAGTCTAATTATATTTTATTTTATATGTATTTATTTATTTTGATGAGGTTAATTTAATATTTGTATGCATGTATGTATATAGATACACATGCGTGGAATGGATGTATTTGCCTATATAAATGTGTATACATATGTATATTTATGTATCGATGTATTTTTTTATTTGTTTGTTTTGTTCCCACTGGTTATATGTTCCTGAAAAATCAATAAAAACTAAGTAAAAATATAAAAATAAAAAACTGCAAAAACGTCAACAATTCAGTATTTTTCTGTCAATATGGGGTGCTGTGTATAAGAAATAAGAAAGAGTGAAAAATTTAAGGGGGTCTGAATACTTTTCGTACCCACTGTATCTGAACTTTTTTTTTTGTAACAATGTAGGATGTCACCATAAGATGTGTCATGTTCTTTTGACCTTTTATTTAGTAAACCAAAGTCAAACGATGGACCAATGTGCTTTTTCTCTTAGCCCCCTTTTTTCCGTTTCTCTTAAATTCTGAGACTTTTTGGTTTACAAGTTTTTCAGTTCCCTTTTCTCTTATAAGCGTCAGTTGTGATGCTCACTGTTGCCTTGCATCTTTAAAATGACATTGTTACTCTCTCTGTGGAAGGTATAAATCGGAAGCTGACTCACAAAGCCCATCTCACATCTCTGTGACAGATTGATTTGTTTTTCATGTCCACGCTTTTTTCAGAGCAAAGGATTCAGTGAAACACTTTCATGTTCGCCGGCAGTTTGGCAGATATTCCTTTGGCTTCAATGAATTTCCTTCCCTACAAGATTTTTGCAGTCACCTAGCCAATCAGCCCTTGCTAGGCAGCGAGACAGGTTGGTGGTGCGCTTTTAATTTACAAACTCAGCACTGCTTTTCAGTGGCATAGTGACCTTGTTTTCTTTTTCACTCCTGCAACCAAAGGAAATCTGATAGTGCTGCGGTTCCCATATCCACGGCAAGTGGAAGAGCCATCGATTTATGAGACGGTGTGTGTGCATACTGCCATGCAGACTGGCCGACATGAGAATGACCTGGTGCCTAATGCTCCAGCAGTAAGTCAAATTCAAAGCATACCAATACACATGAATCAGCAGCAGAAAATAATCTGCAGCCTGCAGTTGAAGTCCAGCTGCATTTTCTGTATTCATGACAGGGTTTCTGCAGATTTCACCAAGTCAGATTTAAGACTTTAAGACCAGTTGGAATTAAATTTCAGACTTAAAGTTTTTTTCTCATGGCCTGTGGAAAAGTTTTTTACTTGCCCCATTAAAAAAAATCATATGTAGTTATTTCTTAGACATATTTTAAATGTGTTAAACAAGCACACTAAAGTTATAAACACATATACTTTTAATTAGGATAATTTTCCTATATATTATATTAACTTAAATCGATGCATAACAGTCTGTCCATGTCCGTGACCTCACCAGGTAGTTACAAATACATGTTACTCAACTGTTATTGTTAAACAACTGTTAAACAAACGTTATTGTGAGAAAGCGAATTAACCCATATTGGTAAATAGAGTTCATACATTTTGCCTCTGTTAAAAGATTTGAGATGGATTGTTGGAACTTAGGAAAAAAGGCCAGTTTAAATTACTAACCTCACTCACCTATGAGTGAATTTAAGGGCCCTCTTATACACCCAGCGCAATAAGGCGCAAGACGTGTTTGGCACGATTTGTTGCTATTTTCAGATCAGCACAACCCTAATTTTCCTGTTTAGCGCCACTTTGTTTAAATAGCAAATCCATTTGTGCCACTTTGTGGACTCATGGGTGTGTTAAGGTGCATTGTTGATGCGTTGCTATTTTGAGAAACTGATATAGACTGCACCGTTGACCAACTAAAAGCTTGTCTAAAGTCAGACACAGTGTGTACTTAATACACGCAGGATGTATAGCAATGCACAAAAAAAAATCTATGAAAAAAAAATAAAGGATTAAAATGTTACAAAAATTATTTTGTAAAATAAAAAACCTTCATGTCCGGGGGTCGTTTTTCAGTTTATTCATGACATGCTCGTCATCTGATGGTCAACTATCGCTGTAGCCACTGAGATAGTAGCCTGCTTTTATTTATTTTATATGTTTGGTGATTTTTGTACTGTGTTGATGGATGAGATGTCTGTCTGTTTTTATTAAAACAGCAGTTAAACCTGCTGAAAAACAGCATTCATGCTGAGTCAGGCCCGATTATCTTTTAATCTTTTCCTGTTTAAAAATTAAAAATAAACAAATAAATAAATTAGCATTTTTATTCTGATGTTATCAATATTATGAGTATTACTTATTATATGCATATTTATATTTGTTTTAATAAAAACAAGTTTAGATTTGTCCACCTGTTGGGTTTTAGAATTGTATGCGTCACCTTATGGGGCATAAGAATTGGAAGTGTGTTTGGATATAACTCAGTTTTTTGACCAGACTTCGTTATTATTGTTCATTTATTCATTTGCTAGAAATTAAAACTGAATTAAGTTTTGAAACAAATCTTTGCTCTTAACAAATGAAATTAAATATGTAGGCTAATGGATGTCTTTATTGGAGTGCGTACAACATAGTTTCCTCATTTACGAAAGTAAAGGAGTAAAAGAAAGAAAAAGTAAAGATGCTGAATGGAGGAGGCTCATTCTTTATCCTTGCGCTGCAGATGGTCTATTTAACTGTTTTCTCGCTACTGAAGCATTCAGTTTTTCAACTAGCAAAGTCTGCTATGTAAATAGCGAATGCGCCATGGTACGACGCAACTGACTCTTAAAGGGAATGGGAGATGAGACTCTAATTGGTTTAAAGCATGTTATGCTAAAAACACACTTATAACTCATAATGGGCTCTATTTTAACGGTCTAGGCGCAAAGTGCAGGGCACAAAAGCATTATGGGCGTGTCCTAATCCATTTTTGGTATTTTAAATGCTGGAAAAAATATGCTCTGCGCCCCGCGCATGGTATAACTGGTGTGTTTTGAGAATAAACCAATCAGAGTCTCATCTCCCATTTCATTTAAGAGTCAATTGCGTCGCTCTATGGCGCATTTGCTATTTACATGGCAGACTTTGTAAGTGGAAAAACTGAACACTTTAAAACAGTGAAGAAAAAGTTAAACATATTGCATAAAAAATAAGCCTCCTTCATTTGGCCTTTACTTTCACTTTCTCTCTTTCGTGGATAATGAAATGGTATCGTATGCTCTCCACTGAAGACATGCATTAGCCTACATAATTAACTTAGTTTGTTAAGTGCAAAGATTTGTTTCAAAACTGTTTCTAAATTCAGTTCTTATTTCTAGCAAACGAATAAATGGACAAAAATAACGAAGTGTGGTCAAAAAACTGAGTTATATCCAAAGACACGTCCTGTGCCCCATATTGTCCAAAACCTGACAGGTGGGCAAATCTAAGCAAATATAAATATGCATATAATAAATAATACTAATGATAAAAAGAATTTACAAAAGCAACTTATAGTGAACAAACATCCTGTATGTATTAAGCAATGTGTAAGCAAGGCGTACAACTGATGTGCTCTGCGCTGGACTTTAGAACTGCTTTCATCTGGTCTATTGAGCAGTCTATTTTCATTCCTCAAAATAGCTACGCACCAATAATGCGCTAAACACACCTCTTTTCTAGACTGAAACACTCATGAGTCCACAAAGTGGTGGAAATAGATTTGCTATTTATACAACATAGCGGGAAACAGGAAAATTAGGGTTGCTTTGGTCTGAAACTAGCAACACTTCGTGGAAACACGTCTTGCGCCTTATTGCACCAGGTGTATGATAGGGCCCTAAGAGAATAAGCACAACCCAGTTAGACCATGTGCCGTGGCGCTAACTAGACTTTGCGCCTAGATCACTAAAATAGAACCCTAAGACTTTTAAGACCTTTTTAAAGTAATTTTAAGACTTTTTGAGACCCCATGGACTGCATGAGGGCAATTAAAAGATATATTTGACATTAAATGTATCTCATCTTAAACTTAAATTTAATCAAGTATTTTAAGTTGAAACAAGCTGCATCTAGCATATGTATTGTAAGAAAATTATGAGGATGTCTTGAAGATCTCTGTGAAGAAGTTTATTCAGCTTAGCAGACTCAAAGTTCAGTACATGGCAATCCCCTATGTTTAGCTGAGTCAGAATGAACCCTAATCATTCTTAAACGCAAACCTTTAAAGTAAATGAAGTTGGTCCATGGCTATCATAACAGCTGAGACACCCCATTGTCAATCGTGCTGAGGCAACAAAACTGCTGACTTTTCTATAATCATTTAGTACTTTTGGGAAATGAGATTTAACACACAATTTGGAGTGGAAGTTGGGTTGAGGCAGACTTATTTTGTGCACCATTGCCACATTGTTTAATTGTGCTGCTCATAGATACAGGGTTTTTAAACATGTGCAAAGTAGACTAAATAAGCTATAGAAATGTTGAAAAAATAAGGAGGAATTTATAACAGGATAGGGCTGTTGTGTACTGACAAAAATACATATTGTTGATTACTGTTCTTGTTCTTATAATAATGATTATTAAAATATGACTTATAGAATACATACAAAGAGTTTCTATTATTTTTCAATATGAATGATTATTTTTCACTTATTTATTAGACATAAATCAAAACCAACAGCTACAAAGTGTATCAGAGCTTTATAAACACAGCATTACCACCTTTAAATCAAAGCATAAAAAGCAAGAGGACATTGGACAAAAACACAAGGTACAAGGCATTACTTTAAAGAGAAAAAACTTTAAGGCATCCCAATTGGCACAATCAACCTCACAATGATGGATAGACATAACTGATTTAACTGTTGATTCTCTCATTTAAATGGAAAATATGCATATATGCACAGTTTTTTTTTTTTGTGTATACAACACCTATTTCTGGTGATTTTTTTAGGTGTGGGTAGAGCTAAATATATATTTTGGCAAATTTTCTATTTGATCACTGCAACTCTTCTCTCTAATTATTTAAAAGAAAAGTTGAATGAATTTGAACAGTTTAGTTACACAATTGATCTTCCCTCATGAGTAAATGAATAAATTATTTACTTCCAACTTCCCATTTTTTGCAGTCTGTAAAGAGTAATACAAAGTACAAACGCAATTCGGCCATTTGATTCATGAGTGCAGCAGAAACACGTGATTGGTGTTTAATGACCATTTTGACTAATTATTCTCCACCTCCAGGCTTATTAATAAAAAAAGAAGTTTGTAATTCAGCTAAAGTTCAGCTAACGCTGTCAACTTATTTCAAGAGTTCACACATGGATATTGTCTGATAATAATAGCAGGTTTGTCATGCTGTCCTAGGAGAGGGGCTCCTGCCCGGTCAATGAGCATGTAAGGGGGTTCGAGATCAGGTAGTTCTCGAGCGTTCACCCTGGTAAAAAAGCAAAGAATGAGATAGGGTAGATGGGTGGATTCTTCAAAAAACAAAGATAAGTGAGTAATGCTAGAGTTAATCCGATTGGTTTGCCAATGTTGATGAGAGACCAGCTGCGATCTTTCATATCACGTGCTCCTCTCAGAATTAGTTTGTGAAACTTCCTTTCTCAACACCCCCATAGATGAGACGTATTAACCAAATAATTTAGATTAGTTAAGATTTATTGAATGTTAAATAATCTATGAGCTCTTCAGCAATTCAGAGGTAAACTGTAAGAATGTTTCAGAAACGTGCAAGTGAAAAAACTAAACAGTGAATGTTTAACATTCTGTTCATTCCAGCAGTTCTGAACAAAGAAAAAAAATCTCAGTTGCCCTTTGAATCTTGAAACACTGTAAAAAAATCCAACTTGAAAAAAGTTACATGGGACTTTTTTTGTTTGTTTGGCAAAAATCAGAAAAAATGGCTGTACAACTACATTTACCACGTTTACTAATTCAACATTTTCTTCATTGCATTAAAAAGATCAGTTTTGTGAGCAAACCTTTGCAAGTTTACCCAATAAAAGTTTTTACCAACTTGTTACTTTACCTCACTTGTAAAAATAAAGGTTGCAGTATTTCTAAACCTAACAACAACGACAAAAATAATAGTAACACCAATAATAAAATTGATGTCATTATTATTAAAAAACAAAAACAAAATACTACTGCAATAAAGCTGATGTAATTTGAGATTTTTATTCATTTATGTTTATCTTTTTCACAGCTGCAGAAAGCCTTTTAATGTGAATTTTTCATATTACATTTACTTAATTCGCTCTACAAATAGAAACACTTCTATTTCTTAAGAGCATGTGGACTCTTAATTTGTATTTAACTGTTATGTATATGTATGAAAGTGTTTTCCTAACAAAAAAGAAAAATTTAAATGTCTAAAAAATCTAAAAATAAATTGAACTTTCAAAACAACTACCCAAAATATAAAATTAAACACTCAAACAATCAAATAATAAATCAAAATGCATTCATAAATGAGAAATCAAATGTATTGGATATTTAATTTTCATTAATAACTCAGTAAAATCCTGTAATAATTAAATGACAAATCAAATGCTCAAACTACCACCTCCTGGTTCTCCCTATTTACACACACACACACAGCTGGAAGCTCATGATTGACTGATTACTAATATCATTTGTTCTTATTTGTTCTTATTTGAGATCATTGATCTTAAACCTGACACGATAAAAACGTATATGTTTTGATGTTATTTTAATCTCCTCTACATATAATCATGTTGAAATAATGGTTTCACTATTATGTGTTTCCAATATTTGCATATTAACATCTACGTTGATCCTGGAACATAATTTTTGTTCAAAAATGTAATCCACACCTAAACTCTAGCCCTAAACCCAACAATAACCGTAAATTATTCCCAAAATCACAGTTAATAATAGTTGGATAACAATAATGTAGAAGTGCATAAACCTGAGCTTAAACTATAAACGTATCCCTTAATTCTGATTGGCTGATGGGAATGTTGTTCCAGGATCAACGTAGATGTTAATCCAACAACATGTCCAACTTGATGAAATCAGGTTGGTGGCCCTTTGGAACACTCGTTTAATTGTTGAGATGTTTTTTTTTTTTTTTTTTTAAAGTGACACATTTTTCTCTTATATTTAATCTGGCTGCATTTTCATCATTATTTGCTGCTATTTTATCAGACTCAACTTTCGAAACAACGTTCATCAGAAATCAACTATTAGCTCAATATCTGGTTAAAAACAAATATTTGCATGCAATGAGTGGCATTTATCTCTGTATTTATCTCTAAGTAGTACTGTCTCTTCTTCTGAAATTTTTTAATGTGGGTTTATGTTGTCAACAGCTCGGAACTAAAGAAGGTTATCTGGTTAAGCAAGGAGCATTTGTCAAGGTAAGCTGTGCTATAAGTGTGTTACTATATACTGTATTATTCTTCTGTTCTTATTGTGCTGTGATGCCTAGTCATTTTTCCCCTAAGGTATCAATGAGTAATCTTGGTCTATCCAGTGTATTGACAGTTATTATAATTTCTAATCACGTCTAGCAGTGAATGCCAGTTTCAAGCTATTAAGGCAAATAGTGACTGGGTTAGACTGGATCTAAATAAACATGTTAGCTGACTGGATTCTTCTTTATTTGCTTTCTGGGCAGAACTGGAAGCAGAGATGGTTCACACTGAATAGATATGAACTGAAATATTTCAAGGACAAAATGGTAGGTGCATGTACTATATAAAGTAAGATTTATAATTAGGTAAGAATTTTTTATCTCACAGAAAACTCTTTTTAGTTTGTGGAGCCGATTCGGACCCTGGACCTGACGGAGTGCTCTGCTGTCCAGTTTGATTACAGTCAGGAGAGGGTCAACTGCTTCTGGTAAGACATTTATCATAGACCTACATTTGAGATATCAGAGCTCTGTATTATCTCCATAATCATGTTTTACATATTGAGTATCCGAGATTGGCGAAATTTTAGTAAACATGCTTTCATTTTGTTTGGTAGAGAAATTATAATTAGCTGTATTTTCTGGTGAAGAAGAACTCTTTAAATGAACAAAGTTGACTCTATTGTTACTTGATGATTGTACTTTTGATAGCATCAGGTGTGTGTAAAAAGGGATATTTAAATTGATCCATTTCAACTTCTTTAAATACAAGCTGCAGATTCTGCTTGCTGAAATAAACAGATGCTTAAAACAGACAAGCTATCACATTGCTGCGGATCATAGATCAGGGATGTCAAACTCAGTTCCTGGAGGGCCGCAGCCCTGCACAGTTTACTCCCATCTCTACTTCAACACACTTATCTGGCTGCATTTACACTGCATGATTCAAATGACTCAATTCCGATTTTGTACTCATGTGGCACAGATCAGATATGGCCCATGTACAGTTGAAGTCAGAAATTATTAGCCCCCTTTTGAATTTCTCTTTCATATTTCTCAAATGATGTTTAACAGAGCAAGAAAATTTTCACAGTATGTTTGATAATAGGAGAAAGTCTCATTCGTGGAATTTTGGCTAGAATAAAAGCAGTTTTTAATTTTTTATTAACCATTTTAAGGTAAAAAAAATCCCTTTTAAGCTAATTTTTTGACAGTCTACAGAACAAACCATCGTTATACAATAACTTGCCTAATTACCCAATCCTGCCTAGTTAACCTAATTAATCCTTTGAATGTCACTTTAAGCTGTATTGAAGTGTCTTGAAAAATATCTAGTAAAATATTATTATTATTATTATATTATTTCAGTTATTAGAAATTAGTTGCACGCCTGCACGCACGCACACACACGGGAAAAAAATTAACAGGGGGGCTAATAATTCAGGGGGGGCTAATAACTCTGACTTCAACTGTACATAGCAAAAAACAAATCACACGGATTCTGATTTACTCAAACCAGTTTCAGGCCTTGTTCATACAGTATGTGGGAATTTATCTAATATGAATCAAATCCGTGCCCTCATATCTGCAGTGAAAGCAGATTGTAAGAAATTAGGAAGGTAATGCTGACTCGTAGGGGGAGTATCACAATGGAGTGTCAGTCAAAACACTTGAAGCAAGATCCATTTCTTTGGGGTTTATTTACCAATGCCAGTACATACTCTCCACATGGTATAAGGCTGGTTTCTAAATCATAAATACATAAAGACCAAACAAATAAATCAATTAACAAAACTCCATAAATAAGCAAGGAAAAACTGCATATACAAAACAATACTTCATAAATAAACACTACAAGAAAACATAACTCACATTTACACGCAGCCACAACGATTTTCTACACGTCACAAAGATTTTCTACACTGATAGATCAGATTTTCACCTGTCAATGCGAGTCACGCTAGATTAAAAACCGTAGCGAATGACGTCAACTCTGACGCTTTCATTTCGGAACAGACTTCAGCAGAGTCGCAAACCATAAATCTCATACACGAGGACTAAAAAAGCTTTTATATGGTCATGTAGCACAAGTATTTAGGCAGAAAGAGAGCGAGAGAGTGCAACATCTGCCACAAAACCAATATAAACAAACTGTTGCATACATTACTTGCATAAATTACACTATGGACATTACATTAAGATGCTTACTGGTTTAAAAAGGCTTAGATTAAAAGAAGACGGCCAAATGAGAATTTTTCTCGCATAAACTTTAGTCAAACAACTTGTCAAAAACAATAAAAAAAAATAAACCCAGCAAACAGTAAGTAAGCCCAGCTCTGTTTTTCTTGCTCATTGCATCTTTGGCGTGTGCTGTGTAAATACAGACAATCAGATACGAGTCACTTTTAAAAGAAGATGTAAGCAGGTCATCAAAACAATCGGATACAGTCGCAGATTCGGAATTGATCATTCTGATCTGCAGTGTAAATGCAGCAAGGCTTTTTGTGTTGTGAGAGATGTCCTGTTTGTTTTTACATCTGAAACTTCTGCAGTTGTCCAAGCAGAAAATAACAGCCTATTTTTGGCAACTGAAAACATGTGTTGAATTGAAGAGTGGAAGTTGATGCTTTCAATATTAATTAAATGAAACAAAGTAAAACGTATACTGTACAATGACAAAGATATAATTACAGGATATAAGTAGGATGTAATGACAGTCATAATATGTAATAGGACGTAAATGGCAGTCATAAATATTGTGCAGTTAACATCGGTCTATCTGATTTTCCTAAATGTAAGTGATGCTCAGAAAAAGAGGAAGTACAGTCAGGAACTGCTATACATGGACTTCCTCCTGCCCACATATTTTCCGACGCTCAATTTCATGTTTTACTTCACTATTTATTGAGGATTCTTCATTAAACTTTTGTTTTTCCTTTGTCTTCTTCCTGTAGTCTGGTGTTTCCTGAGAGAACCTTTTATTTGTGTGCAAAATCCGGAGCCGAAGCAGATGAATGGATTAAAATACTACGATGGAAACTGGTAAGAGGAACCTGAAGTTAGCCATACAAAAAATCCACTATGAACAATCAATATATACATAATGTTTAACATTTCAAGTAGTGTCAATTATTTCTATTCAAGTGGAGTTCTTGTTAGTTCTTCGTTTAGTATTAAAAACAAATTGTAATACCTCAAGAGAACTTTACTGATAGTGAATGTCCAGGCATCACCCATATGCTGGACATATACCAGGCCATTTTAACATTAAATCTGTATGTAATGTATTTAACATTCTAGTATTGTTAGCATGCATTAAAGCATTAAAACAACATAGACTTTTTGGGTAGTGGTCTTATTAATTAGATTCTTCAGACACTAACAGTTCATCATGAGATATTAATACCTATAAAATATAAGTTAATACTTAAAAGGTACCTATTTCAAAAATCATTTTTGAGTTTGGACAGAACTGTGTGTAGGTATAGTGTGTCCACATTTAGGAGTGATATAAACACAATAAGTCTCTTTATCCGAATTTACTGATGAAATAATAGGATCCAAATCCCTCCCATTTTGAGGTTCACCGCAACGTGCTGTAGGAGTGTAGTTTCCCCGCCCACAGAATTGATTGACAGTTGCGTCTCTGTCAACGCATATAATCATATTCACAGGACAGGACGTGAGCAAAGCAACCGGGAATAAAAGATCTGTTTAGCTAAGATCTGTCAAAAGTTTCAATACATTCCTTGGTATTTTTTTAGCTTCGCTTTTAAACTGTATAACTTTGGTCAAATGTTTTGGGTATCCTTCGACAAGCTTCTCACAATAGTTTGAAGGAATTTTGGCCCACTCCTCCTGACAGATTTGGTTTAACTGAGTCAGATTTGTTGGCTGTCTGGCTCGCACAAGCTTTTTCAACACTGTCCACACATTGTCTAGAGCAGGGGTCTCAAACTCGCGGCCATTTGCGGCCCTCAGTGCAATATTTTGTGGCCCGCGCTGACCGCTGTACACTGACAGAATCAGAGGAGCGGGGAGAGAGAGCGCTCCCCGCTCCGCTGATTCTATCCGTACACAGCGGTCACTGGCATTCCCCGCCAGCCGTGTAAACAAAGGGGCAGGGATGCCGGTGACGTCACCACGCACCCTGCCCCTTTGTTAGACGCTGTGACGGGCGGGAAGTGTTTAGGAGGGAACTCGCGCCGGCCAGAACCAAGATAAGCTGTTCCCGCCCCTGCCTGCCACTTAGCTACCTATCTGCAGCCTGCCACCTACCTAGCTACAGCCTGCATCTTATATATATTATAGGTAGATACAGACTGGTACAGACTGATGTGACTGGAGTGGGGTGGGGGTGTTTTATTTA
The DNA here is from genome assembly GCF_052040795.2 of Danio rerio. Lineage (NCBI taxonomy): Eukaryota > Metazoa > Chordata > Actinopteri > Cypriniformes > Danionidae > Danio > Danio rerio. Next base: position 12,591,494 of record NC_141033.1, read on the forward strand.
TACATATATACGCCTTTTTTTAGGTGAGGGAATGGAAGTTTGGAGTGAGTTCCCCCACTTTTTTCCCTAGGATTTCAATAAGTCAAAGTACAGGTCTAGACTTAATGATGATCATCTTCAAGCCATACTGAGGGTCTCAACTGCTTCCGCTCTAAAGCCAAATGTGGTTCAGATTTGTGAGAAGAAGCGCTGTCAAGTCTCTGGCAGCAAGAAGTAGGCAAAAGATGCCATGTTCAGAAGAACTGTTCATAATCTTCACTCAATGTTCTATTAATGTTCAGGACACTTCATGTTCAGAAGAAATAATTAAAACTGTTAATAATGACATTTGATCCCTTATGCGGCCCAGCCTCACCCAGACTTTGCCTCCTGCGGCCCCCAGGTAAATTGATGAGGATTGAGGTCAGGGCTTTGTGATGGCCACTCCAAAACATTCACTCTGTTGACCTTAAGGCACATTTTAACTAATTTGGCAGTATGCTTAGGGTCATGGTCAGTTTGAAAGACCCATTTGTGGCCAAGTTTTAATTTCCTGGCTGTTGTCTTGAGATGTTGCTTCAGCATTTCTACATAATGTTCTTCTTCATGATGCCGTCTATGCTATGAAGTGAACCAGTACCTCCTGCAGAAAAACAGCTCCACAACATGATGCTGCCGCCCCCATACTTCACAGTTAGGATGGTTTTCCTAGGCTTGTAAGCTTTTCCTTTGTTCCCCAAATGTAACACTGGTCATTATGGCCAAACAGTTCAATCTTAGTTCCATCAGACCACAGTACATGTCTCTCTAAAAATTATTCTTTTTCCCAGTGTAATTTAGCAAATTCTAATCTGGCTTTTTTGTTGATTCTGGCTTGTTGATTTTCTCATGTTGTCACACAAGGAAGCAGTGTGCTTGAGGTTTTCCTAAATACTATTCTACAGTTGTGCCTCCAATTAACTCAAATGTTGTCAATTAGCCAATCAGAAACATCCAAAAACTTGAAACCATCATCTGAGCTTTTTCAGAGGCATAATATTCTTGTTGTATGTAAACTTGATTTTCAAGAAAGTTATAACAATTTCTCAAAAATATCTCTCACTATTCTACTATTAAGCATAAAAGAAACAAATGTGACAATCCTAACTTACCTAAAAGAGAACAAGTTTAGTCACATTAACATCAGACTTTTTTTAACTGGTCATGTGCCTTTTTATACAGTGTTTGTAAACGTTTGGTTTCAACTGTATACTTTGGGGACATAACAATGAAAGTTTATTAAATCATCTAAGAAGAACTGGGCTAATTAACAGAATTTAAAAGATGAGAGTTGTTTGTGTGTGTTATTTGGGAGGTAGTTGACTCAGACTCGGTAATGCACCTTAACGTTGGTTGCTGACTGCCATTAAACAAAGAAGATTAGTTGGATCAACTGTGTTTGATTAGTGTTGGAGCAAAACTGTGCAGAGCTGCGGCCCTCCAGGAATCTAGTTTGAGACCTATGATTTAAACCAAGCAAGCAGGTTTATAGTATTAATTATAAACATCTCTCTTTCTTGTCTGTTCCTCCATCTTCTTGTATTTCCAGTCACAGGTAAAGAAAGGTAGATGATGTTCACCAAGAAGAAAAACTGGAGCAAAATAAGAGTCATGTTCAGTTGTGTTTGTGATTACACAAGATACAACAACTGCATCTGATGCCCTGTGATCTCCAATGGAGCAGTTATAAAGAGTCTGGAAGCTGTGTTGGCAGTCTAACTGACAGAAGGTTTTTGTTTGTGTTTATGGATACTGAATTTTTTTCTTCTTCTCCAACCCAAGATATATTTGCAGCATGAAGATAATTGTTCCTTTAATAAGTGTCTGCTACCAAACATATCTACATAAACCCTTAATATATACAGTACATCGGAAGTAACAATGCTTTTAGAATAAGACCTTATAATGATGATGCATTTTTAAGCCATACTGGAAGTGTCCATCACTCTTGGTTTCACTGAAACAACATCTGTAAGTAAATCCATATAGAATCTGCGCAGAAATATCTGCAGATCCCATCAAGTCTTTATTTACTAGTGTAAATGTGTGTAAATATATATTTATTCAGTTTTTATATTCATTTCAGCAGTATGATTGAAAAATATGCAAATGTTTAAATGTTTTGTCTATAATAGAGTTTGTTAAGTACGATTTTCTGTCTTTTAGCAGCTATATTATACTGTTAGAAGGACTTGCGTTTACCAAACAAGCGGATCTAATTGTATTTGCATTGTAAACATTAAATAAAAGCTAAAAAGTGATTGGTTTTGTATTTGATGGTTTAGGTTTTTAGTTACTATGCTCCCAAAATCATTCTGCAGATTTTTGCTAAACTTGTGCGCAGACATTTTTGGCAGATTCTGTCTGGCTCTGCCTTTAAAATATTCCCACTGGCATTTTTGCAGAAAATAAGCTCTGCAGCCAATAAAAGGGGGGGCTGTGGTGTCTTAAAAAGTATTAAAAGTTGTTAAATCAATGTAAAGAAATTTAAGCCCCTTAAAAAGTATTTTGCAAGGTATTAAATTTTATATCATTTTTGATTACGTCATGTATTGTTGTTTGCCTTAATTAAATCTGCGAACATCAGTATGCTGTTTGGTTTATGAAATCAATGTAATCCTACTAGATTTGACATCATGCTGCTTTATTTACTGCAGTAACCAAGGCAACACTATTATTCTGCATTGCATATTATGAATTAGCTAGATTTAATAGATTTTTATTCAGTATATGAATAATGTTTTAATTTTGGAGTAGTTTTATACATTAATATTTAGTAAATACACAGTTAAAATCTCGCCAGTGTTTCCGGTTGAAAAGTGTTTATAAGGTCTTAAAATGTATGGAAAGTGTCTTAAAAAGGTTTCACTCTCTGATTCTGGTATATACATAGTCTCAAAAACTGTTTATGATTCTTATATAGTTTGTTCATTAAGATAATCTGAATCATATCTGTAATTAATTTTGTAGCCTATAGGCAATCACCAGAAGTCAAGTTTAAATCATATATTAATATAATATGATGTCACAATGACTAAGTTTCCTGTCAGTCTTTATTTAAAGCACATTTTAAATTCTTTGTGTGTGATTACGTGAGTAAATACAACAAAGTGGAAATTGGAGTACTTTTCCTGTTCAGTATGATGGCGTATGATGTCCTACTTGTTGCCAGTCCTATTTATAATAAATATGTCATATGTGTTATTATTACTTATGTCGTAATATAAACCTTTTCCGTTTTAAGCACAGTTTCAGGTGTTTAACCATGAACACATCTGATTCTGGGTCAACAGAAGTGCTAAATTTTGAAGCATGATCTACAAAAATGTCGTCCCAGTAGAATGCTGGACATCACCAAAGTAAAAATTATAAATTCTCTTTCATTCATTTTCCTTTGGCTTAGTCCCTTTATTCATCAGAGGTCGCCGCAGCGGAATGAAACGCCAACTTATCCAGCATGTTTTACACAGCAGATGTGGTTCCAGCTGCAACCCAGTACGGGAAAACATCCTTACACATTCACAATTCACCTATAGTGCATGTCTTTTGACTGTGGGGGAAGCACCCGGAGGAAACCCACACCAACAAGGGAGAACATGCAAACTCCACACAGAAACGGCAACTGACCCGGCTGGCGCTCAAACCAGTGACCTTCTTGCTGTGAGGCGACAGTGCTAACCACAGAGCCACTGTCACCCCATTTAAATTCTCCAAAAAAAATTTTTTTTTTTTCGTGTTGTTTGGGAGCAAAGAAAAAAGTGCACAATGTCATTAAATACACTTTATTTTTTGTAAACGAACACTTAAGACAAATTTATTAATTAGGATGAGACAAAAATGAGCAGGTTACATTCATAAAATACATACAGCATCAGGAGCATCCACAACAACAGCCAGCCAACAATACATATGTACAGATGTGTTTGCATGAACTCGAGCACCAGGACCTCAGATTGGAAAGTGGCTCTCTTATCATTCAGGTGGTCTGAGATGAACAGCTGCTAAGCCACTTCCACCACCTGCCTAAGTTCTTCAATCAGAGGAACCAGCTCCTTCTCCAGACTGAAGATCAATCCTACAGAAGAAAAACAAAGAGGAAAACATATCATTCAACTGATATTAATAGTTCCAAGCCCAACATTGAATAACTGTCATTTAGTCTTTTAAAGGTCTGGTGAAATGAAAATAAACTTTATTAGATGTTAGTTTCAGTCTGTTAGTTTTAAGGAAACGCGTTTAGAAGATATAAATCTGATAGAAACATCCAAAGCTTTGCAGTTTGCAATTCCTAAAAGGTTTGTTTTTTTCCATGCCACCTCATAGTCAGTTTGTCATCAAATCTTGACCAATCAAATGCTCTTTAGTATCTGACATGCCCCTCCTCCTTCAAGATGCTTCTCATTTAATGCATTTGAGCTCAATCCCTCTCACTGGCAGAGCTAACAATTTTTTTTTTTTTTTAACGAATCACTATTGGCTGTTTTTTCTTTTAAAAGGGGAGAAACTATGTCCCACTCTCTTCATTTTTCAGTTGAGATCATGTCAAACATCAAATAAAAAATGCACATTTCAAAGCACTTCACGGGACCCTTACATGTACTTTATTCACATCTTAGGCAGACGGATTGCAGGCATGGACTCCAGAGATTTCATTTAATGCTCAAGCACAGGTCTTAAACCCAATTCCTGGAGGGCCGCAGCTTTGCTTAAACCCTAATCAAACACAGCTGATCCAACTAATCAAGATGTTTAAGACTGGCTGTTTCTCATTATCAAGTACACAAAGTTCAGACTTGCCAAGTTCAGACTAGAAGAACGAACTCCTGAGGACGCAAGGCCACAAGTTGGGTACTTCTTCTAATGGAACGGCAGTGTACTTTATCACGACACTTGCCTCACCGTGGAGTCATCGATTTCACTGTGCATTAGCAAAAACAATTATTCAATTATATAAAGCACGACCCTATAATTAATATATTAATATTACAAATCTACATTTTTGATTTAAGAAAATGCAAACATAAATTCATAAAACTGTGAAGTAAAAGGTGTTATTAGACACGTGTCTTTAATTATCAGATTTGATAAACTACAATGGTAATTATACAAGTATATACATAAGAGATAAATACATACACAACAAGAAATAAAGATTATGGTCAAACAATTTTGTAAACAAAGACAAACAGCGTACAACACGGTAACATAATTAAAGACCATTATAAAAAGGTAACAAAATAATACTGCCAAAATAATACACCTGATAACAAATAATAGATTTTAAAGACCAAATACTGTCCACTAGATATACACAAGATGTATTAAATATCATGTTTTAACTACAATGGATTGATGAGATCCAGCGGTACATCCCAGATGGACTGGCCAAAGTAAGGCTGCTCTTGGCGGGGGAGGTGATGGCGGAGCTCCTGCTGGCAGGCTGGGAGTCGAAGTCTGCATAAGCTGAGGCACATCGTCAAAGACGCGCTATCTTTGTGATTAAACTGCCGATTCGAGTGTAAAACAACTACACTCGCCTGAAAAACTGTTAAAACTTTATTTTGTGACACATTAAAGGAGTACTTTTAAAACCGTGTGGGTTTTCTCCTCCACCATTAACGTTTGCTGGTTTAGCTGCAATGCATTCTGGAATACTTGAGCTTCGCAAGTTTGCATAAGTCACCTCTCGATGCATCCTTGGCGAGGGTTGATGACGTTTCACGAGGACACAAGACCGCAAATACAGAAAAGAACGCATATTAAGAAGCAGCCCTAGACTCTACTAGATCAGCTGTGTTTGATTAAGATTGGAGTAAAACTGTGCAGAGCTGCGGCCCTCCAGGAATTGAGTTTGAGACCCATGTGCTAAAGCAAAAATATTTCTTTATTTTATTTAAAGATTAAATCATTGTTACCTATTTAGTAACACCTTATTATGAAAGCAACATAATTACACTTAATTAAATACATTTATCCCAAATCCACAACACTTAATTAAAATTGAAGCATTTCCAATGACTTCCAGCATCCGTAAGAACCCTGGTTACTGTAATGTACACAGAACATCCATCAAACAGTGCAGATCAGAAATGGCAGATTCATAAACATTTTACGTTTTAATACATTTTTGTTCGTTATTTGGTTTTAATGATCTACACCAGTGTTTAAATTATCTGATTATCGGGGGTCTGCTTTTTTTCTGTTTTGATAATAGCCTACACATGCATGCCTCAGTGAACCAAATTCATATATTTTAATGACATCTCGTTTATTAATAAAAATTACTTTCTGTGTTTTTAATGAGTAATAAATAGACTTTTGCATACAGTAAACCTGTGATGGGCTATTTCAGCAAACAACTATTAACAACATGTTTTTGGTATAAAACAGGTATTTTGCTGAACCGGGATAACTTTATTCCAGCTCCAATAAATATATGATAATAAAAGATTGCACATACAGTTTACTGTGCAACTTCCATCTAGTTTAATTTGACTTATCTATTAGGCTACATGTAGACAGAATATAGATAGAATTTACAAGAAACAGCATATTTTGAAGATTTACTGTGGGCTAGATTTGTTTTTTTCTGATTAGAAGTTAGTATTAACCTATAGGATGAGTTAATATTAATATTAACTTATTATTATTATTATTATTCCAGATACAGATACGTGAAAACTACTTCCCAGACCCCACACACATCTAGTTTTGATATCTTTTAGGAAGTTTAAGCATTAATTAGGAGGGTCAAACCCCCTCTTTGATTTATACCACACTAGCGGGTAAATCAAATACGGCTAAGCAGTGACAACTTCTTTAATTTTGATCTCTAAAGTAAAAATGGCTCATTGTGACAGAGAAATACTCACCTGTGTTAGCGTTACTACTTGCGATGAAACTTATCACTAAGGGTAATCGGTTGAACTGTACAATCTGCCAATGATAAACAGCATACGTTAATATAAGAAATTCTGAGTAACTAGCAGATCAAATGTGTCTTATGTCAAAGAAAGCACCTGATATGTGTTGTAGTAACAAATGATGCTCTTATTTTTGGACAAGCCCAGCTTGCTGCCCTGGTCGGTTGCCAAAGCAAAGGTGGACAAGAAGGCCGGCCGCAGCGCATATTCAGGAGCATTGTCATTAGCAACTAGAGTGGACACAAGCAACATTTCTGAGCTTTACTACATAGATATACTACACATATTATTTTAACATACAGAACATAAAAAGTTGACTTTATTTTAAGTAGATGCTTGAGCTTTCCTTTCATCAAAGAATTCTAAAAGTGACATTTAACATAGCTTCCACAAAACAATGAAGGGGGGAAACTGATAATATTGATAAGATGACTTATTAATAATGATTGAGTAGCAATAATAACTGATCATAACAGATTGATTTCTGAAGGACCATGTGACACTGCAGACTAGGGCTGTACAATATATCAGCATCAACATTGCAAATTGATCATTCGCAATAGTCACATGACAAGTATACGCAATGTTGAGTTTGGATTAAAATTCATTATTTGCATGTTTTGGATGCCTGGAATTGTATAATGAGCTAAAAATAATAATAATAATAATAATAATTGTATAATGACCTTAAACACATTCAGGCGTAAGAAGTTTAAGTACCATTTGTAACTTTAATAATGGTTAATTTTATAGAACTACTTTTATATTTATTATTCAGTTACTAAACTGAACTTTTTACTAAATTGATTTTATAATTAAAAAGTCATATCGCTGCTTAGGTTCTTTTTATCGTTCTATTAATTGTTTTTCATTTAAAGTAAGAATAAAATTGATCTCTCAATTAATTTTTCCTATTATTGATTATGCTGATATTATTTATGACATTACCTCTGATGTTAATTTAAAACCTTTAAATACTGCTTCAATTCTTTGTGTCGATTTGTTTTAAGATGTCCTTATAGAGCCCAACATTCAATATTATACGAAACACTTGGTTTGCTTCAACCTAAGTTCCGCAGACAGTATCATTGGTATTTGTTTCTTTTTAAATGTGTTTATTTTAGTTTCCCCTCTTTATTTAAAGCAGTTTTTTGTTCCATTTACCTCATCATATTCGCTTCGTCATATGCAACAGAATTATTTTTTTGTTCCCAGAATTTCTACAGAAAGTGGCCGTAGGTCCTTTCGATACAAAGCTCCTTCCGACTGGAACGATCTCCCTTCTTTTTTTTTTGGATCAATTAAATCACTTAGTCTTTTCGAGCTAATTTATTTTCTTTTTTGGAAACAACTTGCGAATGGTATTAATATTGGCACCAAATTAAATGTTTATTATTTATTTGTATATCAAATTGTTAGTACTTTTGATTATATGTTTTTGTTTATTTAGGCTTCAGATTGTGGGAAGTGTTTCAGGCGGAGTGTGCTGCTTGTTTGATTGTTAGTTTGTCTTGTTAAGTGTATGTACGTTCTGATGTGTTGTACTCTTTGATTTATGAACTTTTTAGGGACCCCCTCGAAAATGAGATGATTCATCTCAAGGGGCTATCCCTTTCAATAAATTCAATTCTTAAACGGAAATACTGAAACAATCAAACACTTTTTCAGTTGTATCTTTTTCTTGATTGCAATTATAGATTGTTGTGCATGAAAATACTCACAACACATGCAAATACAGAAGTGAATTGCAACTAGCACAAACCACATGGAAAATGTGTCGGGGGACCCAAAAAGTATATAGATTGTTCATTCGATTTTATTGAGATACAAATAGTTAACATTAATTCATCAATCGCTGACTAAACATGTGCATGAAAATACTCACAACACATGCAAATACAGAAATGCTCTGCAAATAGCACAGACCACATGAAAAATGTGTAAGGGGCCCCAAAACGTTTATAGATTATTGTATTTTATGGAGATACACTCCCATTGCAGAATCATCCCAATCGATCTAATATTATAAAATCTTTCCAAATAGAGATATTCAAGTAATCTGGTGAAACTGTATTCAAATCGCAAAATAAAAAATTATCGCAATGCTTGATTTTTCTAATATCGTGCAGCCCAACTGAAGACTAAAGAAAGTAATAATACTCACAACTTTGATTCAAAGGAATAAACTTTTTTTTTTTTGTTGCTACATTCATGTTTTAATTAAATGAAGTAAAGGAAATCTTACTGTTTTTATACATTTGACCAGTAGTGTGCACAAAAATGTAAAAATCTGAGATCTGGTTTTCACCTTTGATTACAGGGACCCCATCTCTATCTGTCACCACAATTGCATGAAGTCCTTCAACACTGATGACAGATTAAAAATAAACAATTCAGCATTCATTACATCTGGCAATGAATGAAATAAAATGTGTCTAAAATCCAAAAAGAATGTCTTTACCTTGGTAGTTGTTTATACAAATAGCTTCTGAGATTCTGCAAGAATCAAGTCAAAACACATTATTAGACTCATGAGAAATTCACTACCAGAAAATTAATTTACAAATATACTCACATCTGCCATATTCATTGGACTGATTATGTACGTCGCCTGCAGCACACTCTAGGGAAAAAGTTAAAAAGTAAAGGACATGGCATGAAAATAATTGAGGTAAAGTTGGTTTTATATTCGCACATTCTTCTTAATGGTATAACTTCAGAAAAGTGTTGTTTCCAAATTCTAAATAGTGAAATCATATTAGCAGCCTATGACTATCAAAGTACAACATTGTTCACAGTCAAATAAATAGTGCTTATGTTGTTTTCAAGTCTACCAAAGTCCCTTTAAGGCATACTGTATTATATGTGTTCTATAGTCTTTGGTCATACTTGCACGTGATTTCAGATTGAATATTCAAAGTACCATGGTAAACAACATAGGAAATTGAGGTAAACTTGGTTTTATATTTGCATATTCGTTCAGTGATAACTTGATTTAGTCCCATATATTGTTTACCATGGTACTTTAAAACATTGGGTCTGAAATCATGTGTAAGAATGACTTCAAAATAACATTACCACTATTTATTTGACTAAAAACAATCTTGTAGTCTGATGTTGACTGCTAATATGATTTCACTACTTAGTCTTTGCAAAGAATACGTTTCAGAAATTATTTTATTAAGGAGAATGTCGAAATGTGTGAAAATAAAACCAACTTTACCCTAATTGAAAATTAACCATGGTTTTACTACAAATAAAAGCAAACACCATGGTAACTCCAGTTAATCCAAGGTAAACACGAATTAAGCATGCAACAGTAATAATATAGCTATAGTTAACGTATAAAAATTGGTAATCAATACGTAGAGAAACCATAATTCCTACACGTTTACTATAGTAAAACCATGGTTAATTTTCGTAGGAGATTATACGACATTACAACAGCATTTTACCAGCATCTTTGGCAACATGTTTAACGTTACTTACTAACTGCAGACATGTCTAATCCAGAAACTGTTATAAACCCAGAAAGCATCTATTAAAGTCATAATACACAAAAGGCAACAGACTTACCATCAACTGAACTCAACGCTTTATAAAAGTTCTTCTCTTGCGTTTCTGTGCGAGCATCACATGACAAAATACACAAGCTTTTCCGTGTACGTCATATCCGTTAAAATGTCACGATCAAGTTAACGAGAATTATTGTGTTTTTCATAATTTTACCTATTTAATTTTATTTTACTTAACGTCTGCCCTCACAGTAACGTAAAAACGATTATTATTGTTGAAGTGTCGCAAAACGTATGCTGTGATATATTGATGTGCGCATGCGTATCTGCAGCTGTTTTTTAATTCATGCAACAAATATGAAAAACATAAGAGTTATATAAAAGTACAACAACACAGTAGGTAAAACATAATAAAATAGACAAAAAATTTTACAAATAATGCTAGGCCTTGCTAATTTAAATGTGTAAACAGATGTAACAGCTTTTTTGTTTGTACTCTCCTAATGGTATTTAAATAAATATCTAGTTCTTTAAGTATCCTATCATTGAGAAAAGTATGGAGGACGAAACCTGCAAAAACAATAAATAAATAAATAAATAAATAAATACGCAAATTATAAATAAATGAGTAGATGAATCCATAAATTCTCGCTTAAATAAAACATTAAATAAATAAATATGCAAATAAAGAAATAAATGTATATAAACAATCCACAAATTCCTGCTAAAATAAATATTTAAATAATTAATAGTGTGGGCAGGTAAATAACTAAATAAATTACACGAGGGGAATAAGAAAATGCTAAATTAAAAGTTTAATTTTCCCCTCTTTCAAACGTTAATTAAAATAAACTTTTTCTTATTCCCCTCGTGTAACTTATTTAGTTATTTACCTGCCCGCACTATTAATTAGGTATAGACTTGTTTATGCAGGAATTTGTGGATTTTTACACACATTTATTTATTTATTATTATTTTATTCATGCAGGGATTTATGAATTTATTTACTCATTTATTTATTTTTTGGGGTATTTATTTATTGACTGTTTTTGCAGGTTTCGTCCTCCATAGAAAAAAAAAATCAAATTTTTGACTGCTATGCCATTATAAATTGTGAAAAGGATCAATAGAAAAGGCTTTAAGACAAATTAAATTTTTAATTATTCAAGTGGCCAAATTTTGACAGGAAAGTTGAATGAGCTAGCCAGTTTGTTATTTGCCTATATACCATTTTTTTAAAAAGTTTTACCAGATTTTTATTTTTAATGATGGATAATAAATTTGATAATAAGTTTTTTTCATATTCACTTTTTAATGATAATCACATAACAATATTTAAATTGTATATAAATTGAAAACATTTTTGGTGCATCAAAAATAGTGTGGTTATGATCACCATCCAACAAGCTTATGGAGCAAAGATTAGTTCTTAAATGACGACAATAACTGCAAAAAGGTCCACTTTTTCAGAAAAAAAGAACCACTCTTATTTACAATAGGCTGGCTACAGGCCTGGATATTTATTAGGTAACGCTATAAAAATGTTTTTGTCATACAGCATCACAAAAATTATGCTACAGTGATGTATCCAATCTAGACTTTATCTTCTAGAAGAGGGGTGCCCAAACTTTTTCCTATGATGAGGGCCAAAAACCAAACTTGATTGAATGCTGCGGTCTAGAAGTAAATATTACAAACTGTAATTTTAAGGTTGCTATGGGTAATTTCCTAATTTATTTACCTAAATGAAAAAAACGCATTACTTTATATAAACTAATGCAGTATCATTAAAAAAAAAAAAAAATATATATATATATATATATATATATATATATATATATATATATATAGAGAGAGAGAGAGAGAGAGAGAGAGAGAGAGAGAGAGAGAGAGAGAGAGAGAGAGAGAGAGAGAGAGAGAGAGAGAGATGGTGGGCCAAATCAAAACTTACCATGGGGCTAGTTTGGACATCTCTAGACTTTACCCAAGCAGTGCACGTAAACAGCGCTATCTAGTGGTGGTTACATAGGCTGCTGTTCATTTGTGGTTTTTATGTTTGTAGATGAGTGGAGTGGGTTATACAGCACCTAATATGTCTTCTTTTTTATCTGTGTTAATGTTTTGGTTTAATGTGCTACCTTTTTTACTATTTAACTACAGCAGATGATGATTTAACTATAACTTAACTCACTGTAAATGGCTCTAGCTATCTATCATCTGTTAGGTAGAAAAGACAGTAAAGATGTTTCTTATTGGAAACACTGAAAAAAAATACATATATACAGGCACTTTTTATTATTTAAACATCCAATATATACATAAATGAATGTCTATATAACATATTTACACAAACTTGTATGTTGGATGGCATATTCCTTGCGAGAAATTGATTTGAAGGACTGGTAATTTCTTAGTTTATGTTTTCATAACGCTGGGGCACATGTTAGTCAAGGCGCAGCATACAGTCACAATCTTGTCCAGGAATGTCATGTCCTCCCCTTCACATGGGACTGCCATGCTGACAGGAACAATCCCATTCAGCATGATGTACTTTGTGCGCACACATCCAGTCACTCTATCTACATGCACCCCAAGGTGAGCTATTTGTTGTTTTTCCACCGCATCTTTAGCGTCCAGAAGTCTGCGTCCTCCTGTGATTTTCAATTCGGCACACATGAGTCCACCACTGTGTCCGATTTCAAATCCGTGATCTGCGAGCACCAAGTCACCAGGTAAAAGCTGATCAAGAAGGCCACTATTCTCTGTCACATGCTTGTCGCTGACACAACCTTCCCACCCTTTAGAAATGAAAGATATGGATCCTCGTGGCGTAATGCCAAAGAGATATTTCATTGTTTGATGGTGTTTGCAGTGGGAAAATGTGTGAGCGCTAGATTTGAAACTTGATCCTTTCTGTGTGCAAATTTCAAAGCTGTCCACAATAACTGGCACACAACTGCCAAAAGCCTCAACAAACTGATGTGGCATGGTGGCTTGCAGGTAATGTCTTTCTGGCCAGTGAACGAGAGATTTAAGTTGTTGGAACATAGTGCCAAGAGTATCTTTGAACGTGTTGGACACCGTATCTTGATCCACACAAAAGAGGTATGCGATGTGCTGAACTGGCAGATTGAGTTTGAGGCGCATCAGTGTTAAAAGGAGCATCTGAAAAGGTGAGAGTTTGTGGCCAGTCTGTGGCAGGTGGGGAAGAAGCTGTGTCAGCACACCCATCAGAATCACAAAACACGGTAGCCCAGTGTAGTACTTGACCTTCGCATTGTCCTCTTTAAACGAGTCCTCTCCCATGTTTTTTTTAGCAAGCTCTTTCCTCAGTTTTCGGTTTTCCTTTAACAGGTGGTCAATTTCATCACGCATAGAGCTGCAAAAATGGCACTCCTGCTGTCCGGCATTGTCATCATTTGACCCTTCGTCTCTCGTCTGACTTTCATCTGCTATTTCAGCTTTGTCCTGGCCAGCTACAAGTATTGTTGCAGGTGGAGCGCCATCACCAATGATAGCTTCTTCACCCTCTTTACATGGGTTAAACTGCACACATTCAGTTTTGTTTTCTGTGTCCCCAAGATGCAATGATGGATCAAACTTTACTATTTTACATGGCGGTTTGCCTAAAATAAAAGAACAAATACATTTACTAAGATAGTTATGAAAAATCTCCATTTACATAGCAATTAATAAGTTTTCTTAGGAGTCTAACATTATTCAGGTACAGAAATTATATAATCAAATGTAAAAAAAAAATGTCTTCATTTTGTAAATAACCCAGGAAAAATGTATCTTTATTAAGTCAAAAAGGTTTAATTTAAGCAGGCCCGGCGCTACGGGGGGGCATTGCCCCCTCAGAAAGAATGTGTGCCCCCCAGTTTTCATAAAGGATTATTGTCAAGACTGAAAATTCTTTTAGGGTGCTTTCACATCTGTGAATCGATTCAGTTGTTCCGAAACAGGGATTACAATTGTTACATTGTTGCTCTTTGCTCTTGGAGCGGTTCGCTTTCACATTGCAAAGTTTCTAATCGGACCAAAAGAGCTAAAACAAGTCATGAGCGAGTAAACTCTCCTCACATTGGTCATAGTGTCAGGATTTATTTTGCAGCGTCCCGCTCAGCTGTCAGGAGAGGTGGTGGTTTGGTGGTGATTGACAAGGTGCACGCGACATGTCTGAGGAGAGATGCAGTGGGGAGGGGTGAGAAGGGTGCGCGACGATGCCTATTTGAGGACCGGGAGGGAGACGCGCGATTACCGGGAGATTATCACTCGTTTGCGGGCATCCGGAGCAGGGTTCAACGCAAAGGATTTTTTTTTACAGGCCTGATCAGACCAGTGGTTCAGATTTTTACTTGCCCTGCCAATATTTTCACTGGCCCCACCCAAAAAAAATAAAAATACTAGCTATTTCTTAGCCACAAATAAAAAAAAAAGTGTCAATGTTTGTAAATATAGATTTAATATATTTAAAAAAATGTTAATGCATGTATAATGAGCAAAATTTGTTTTGCAAACAAAAGTAGCAAAATGTGCAGGTATTTTATTGCAAAACAAAAGATGACTGACCTGCCAAACTGACGCCAAACTGTACAAAACATCTCTTAATTTTTTTAGTCGAGGTGTAAATGTTTGCAAGATGTTAGAAACAATGTTTTCTTTTACCATCATCTCTTGATGTTGCCACCATGTTGCTGTCTCTTCGCTAAACTGGTTGTTATGGAAAAAAATAACGTGCTCACAACATCCAATCAGATAAGAGGTACTGAGAAGGTAGCATTTGAAGGCTTAAAAACATTTCTCGATTCTGACTGTATTTGCACGCAATTGACAAATAGTCACAGGCAAGTTAAACTTTAGTGACAGGGCATCAGTGGCCCGATCGGGCAAGTAACGATCCTGTCTACTGTCCCAAGCATCTTACAAGCTGGCCCCGGGCCATCGGGCAGTCCTTAATGTTGAGCCCTGCGGAGACTTGCGAAACTTCCTGCCCTACTCATAATTCTCTCTTCATATAGCCGTATGCCTATTACATATCCATAAATCATAGTGATATAATCGCGCTCGGATCGGATCGCTTTCTCACTGCAATCTCGAAGCGATCTCGGAGCGATTACTTTGGCGCGGAACAGAGCACGATTGCCCTGTTCACATATGCCAAACGAACCGCGCTAACGAGACAGGTTCTGAAACAAAAGTGTAGGTGTGAAAGTACCCTTAGTCATTAATTACTAACACTCCCGTCATTCCAATCTTTAGAACACACATTTAGATATTGTATAATATGAAATAGCAAATAAATTATAAAAATGGTGAGATTAAATCTAGACATGTAGTCCAGATATCTGGTCCCCGCGTCAGGCCAGGTGCGCCCGTATATAGCCTTTAAAACGCGCACGGGGAGGCGCACTTAACTCACACAGAAAAAACTGGACTAATGACATGAGGCCATAGCAGCCTAATTCATTACATGTTTTGGTAAACTAATTCTTTAAATATAACTCTCTTATGCTCCAAAGAGAAAAAAACGCAGAAGAAATTTGCCGTTAAATTAATTTGAGCAAAAACGCAACTGCCAGCTCTTCAAAATAGTTTTTCAGTTATGTAGGATATTAAAATGAAAAAAAAATTCACTGCACAATCCCACAGTAGTCTAGACTATAATTATAATTTAAATTTATTATATTCATTATTATTATTATAAAATTGACAAAACGCAGTACCCTTTTGAATGTTTGCTTTCATTTTGACATGCTAAAGCACACTTTTACAGTTTTGTAAAGAAACATCCCATTATGCAGCAGCAGTCAAGTTAAATGCAAATGCCTTTTGCATTTAAATGATCGGCCTGCGAAGTCAAGTTTACAGTGTTATAAATGGAATAAGTGCGTAAGTGGATTTGCCGCGGATCCATCTCTCACATGTGCTGCAGGTAGGCTAAATGATAATCTTTTAAAAATATGTAATTTAGGCTATTGCTATTTGCTCATGCAAAATAGCACCATAAAACATATTGTAGACCTGTATTAAGAGCTAAAATACAGTTAGCATAGAGTTTGTTTTGACTTGTAGCTCATGGCCCTACAAAATGAAAATAACCTGAAAACAAGTTATTAAAATAGGTTTAATAAATAAATATAATGACAGGTATAGGCCTAGTAACCTAGTGGTTTATGATGTCGTTTTTACAAATGCCAACCGGACAATATCACGGAAAAAAAACCTCAGTTATAGCCTAAGATAAATCTTTTATTTTTTTTACCTTTAAAATTATGAAAAAATTATATAGCATATTGTGTTGCGTGTTATCCCCAAAAAAATTACCAATTTTCACGGTAATAACTGTGAATTTCGTTATTTCTTTTAGGTATTTTTCTGGCTACATTAACGCGTAAAATGTAACTAAATCATTTTTAAAGACTGTAACATTTAGTTTTTTCCTAACACTGATGTTGGTTGCGTAATGAAGCCTGATGACTCGGTTACTTCACTATATGCCGGTTATACGAATAGTCTGACCGTGGGTTAGCTTGCATGTGTGTGCATCTTTACCTAAAACTTTAAACATTTATAGGCCTATTATTTGAAATAAAACTGAAAGAAATAAGGAGAATAAAATATGATTTAAAGCACTCGTTTGGCCCTGAAGCCATGATCTGCGGTACAGTATTGTTGCATAACGTTCAATAAATCAGTAAAAATCAGTAATAGCGAAACTGTGCATATTATTATTACTATAAAAAGTATATTATTATTTAATTGATTTAAGTCAGTAACTCAGGCAGTAATGCAAAGTAACAATAAATGTGAATAAAAAGCCTAAATGAAAGGAACAAGAGGGACCAAAAGGTCTAGTGCCCCCCTATGGGATTAAAATGCCCCCTCAGTTATGGCATCCTGGCGCCGGGCCTGAATTTAAGTTAATTAATGGTTTAATTTTAATTCTTGCACCCATTTGTTTTAAACCAGGGGTGCCCAAGCTTTTTCTTATGTAGGGCCAAAAACCAAATATCATTGAGAGCCGTGGACCAAGTTGCCCCCGGTAATTTTTTATTGTTTTCATAATATTTCAAAATATAAAATAAATTAAAAACATTACTTTAAACTGTATAAATGAATGCATTATAGCTTTTTAAATCACATATTGCAATAAAAACATAAACAATCACATTTATAACACAGTGGAGTTCAATGCTGAATACACTAGTCAAGCAGAACCTGCCTTTGACTTGATTTGCCTGCCAAAGTCTCTGCATTGTCAGGTGACAGTTCATACATTTAAACAAAATCTGATTCATATACACCATTTAAATTCAGTTAGCTTTGAAAAATAATACCAAAAAAAGAAAGGGTTAGATTAAATTTGAATTGACAATCCCCTCTTTTCTTAGATTCAGGTCCTAGTTTGGGCATATTTGCTTTAAACACTCTTGAAATGCTCACACAGAACTATGCATATTAAACATTTTTATTCCAATATGTTTAAACTCAAACGTTAACAATTTTATAGGTACTTTAAGCAGTATTATCAATTAAATCTATTCAAGTGCACATGTATTTGTTAAAGAAGTTGCCATGACTTTAACAAAACTTTTTTACAAAACCGTATGAATCCTGCATACATAATCAGTACTATTCCCAAGTTATAGGACAGATGGATATAACAGGGCCTTGAAATGTGATTGAAATGATGTTGTATGTGCATGTCAAAATGTGACAATTTAGGGCGTATTCACTTTGATGTAAAATTTGTGGAGAAAAAAAACCTAAAGTGTTTTGAAATGGGGTACTCTTACCCATTTCAGTGACCATAGCATCCCCTTCTGTAGTGGTCTCCTCTGCTGATGGCTCCACCTCAACTGTAATATCAACTGAAACGCCTTGTTGATCATACCCAAATCTATGAATGTGAAAGAGCATGCTTAGTAGATAATTGCAATTAATGTGATTGTAATTTGTCATGTGTCATTTATTCAGTTTTACTAGTGCATTTTTACTAATTGTTTTTTTTTTTGGTTTAAATGGGAAAATACCTCCCGTCTTCAGCATCGTTTTGTTTTCGTATACGTCTTGCAGGTGTGTCGTCACTTGGTTCATATAGCAGAGGATCAGGAGTGGCTGGTGTCGGCCGGCCATCAACAAAGTGCTGGAGTTAATTTATAGAAAAATAGTCTAAGGTAATCTATATTACACTTCAAGTACCTAAAGTACATTTATACAGAGCAGAAATGTGAGGCAAAACTGGCATTGTGTGTGCGTGTTACCTTTGAACACACATAGATGTGTTTGGCTTTGGAATGAATCCTCAGCTTGTCCATATTCAGTTGACGGTTAGGCCCTCCACATAAACGTAACCATTTCAAACACTTCTGCAGGTTTCGGCAGGGTTTGGGGAATGGATAAAATTTTATATTGATCACCCTTTCTGGGTACCGTTCATCTGTTTTGCAGTCCCCATATGAGCACCTTTTCACCATTTTTCTCAATCACTGATGTTACTCTAACTTACCCAGCGTTTGTCAATCTTCCACTTAGGTTTTTTTTAGTTTTGTTTGGTTTGGTTTGGTTTTGCTGGTTTGGGTTTTTCGCTTGTCGGACTAAATGGCGGAACATCACGAGGGCACAGAAATTCTGCATTATGATTGGTCAGATTGCCTGTCGATCAATCTACCAACGAATGGTTGATTCCAATACCCGGATGTAAACAACAGCATGGATAACACTAAACACAATCTACTAAATACTACGTTGCCTTTTTTTGACGAGAAGTTTCGACTGTCGTCGACGAATAAACGTTTAGAGCAGCTAATTTCCTATAAATCCTTGACAGCATTTCTAAAATACTGGAGAGGGGAGGGGAAACACTGTTCAACAGCAAAAGACAATATCAACCATCAGTAAAAAGATGCTCGTGAAGTGTCCAACAGAGAGCGCCAGCTGTCCGTGCTTTTGTTGGAGGGGTGAGGTCGACACTGACTCTTTCAGCCGTCCAGCATATCTCTGCATCCTCTGCATCTGTCTGAAAGAGTAATAATCAGAGATCGCAGACACTGTCCACCAGAAAGTCAAATTCAACATGCTCGGTTTCATGAACAAAAATAGCTGATTTTTGTACCATTGAAACCAAATAATGTTTAATTGCGTTAGTAAATTAATCTCTTTTCTTGCTTATCTTTATAAATTTATATAATACATGTTAGTTATAGGGTCTGTACAATTCAGCTACTTATACGTGAACTGAGGTAAAGTTGGTTTTATATTCACACATTCAGACTTTCTCATTAATAATATTATTTCAGAAAAGTATTATTTGCTAATTTAAAACAGTGAAATCCTATTAGCAGCCAATATACAACAGTCAAATAAAATAGCGCTAATGTGGTTTTCAGGTCGTAATGTGGTTCCAGACCGAATATTCAAAGTACTATGGTAAATCAATATAGGGAGACACAAGTT
The DNA here is from genome assembly GCF_052040795.2 of Danio rerio. NCBI lineage: Eukaryota > Metazoa > Chordata > Actinopteri > Cypriniformes > Danionidae > Danio > Danio rerio. The sequence continues at coordinate 12,611,409 of NC_141033.1, forward strand.
GTCACTAAATTCTTAAAATGTCTTAAAAGTCTTAAAATGTCTTGAATTTCAAAAGCAAAATTTTAGACCTTAACTATGTTGTATGTCTTAAAACATTTTAAACAGATCATAATTTTCCTCTGTCCAAGTAAAGCTACCCAATCAGTACAACATCCATCCAATCACCGATTACCAATAATCATTTATATATTATTCATGTTATATTTTTTATTGCAAAGAGAAGGCAGCTATTATACATTTTTTACAGCAAATTGCCTAAACTTAATTCTCTAATCAGTGAAAGAAAACTAAAAAAAAACATTTACACAGTTCCTCATGATAATAAAGAGCAATATTTCCCTTAACATAATCTTATAACAGACATGGACTAGGCAAGATTTCATAACAAAAAACCATTATGTTGAATAGGAGTTATACTCAAACCATTCAGACAAAAAGCCAACAAATATGTTTTTGATTATTCATGTAATTGTGTCCATAAGAAATATATTTTAACAATGTTAAACTTGTCGTTTAAAAAAAAAAAGTACAACTTTTGCTAGAGTTTTTTTGTTTTGACACATTCCAACATGTGGCTAAAGAATAAAAAAATATTTTAATTTTTTTGCTGTTGTAACAAGCAAAAATAAACATGGGTCAATAAAAAAATCCTTATTGTTTAGCTCTGTATACGTCTAGAGTTTCATTCATGACGGTCTTAAAATGGTCTTAAAAAGTCTTTAATTTGACTTGGTTTTGGTTTTGATGAAACCTGCTGAATCCCTGCATGGGTTTTGGGTAACATGAAAGCAGCTTGACTTTAATCACTCTTTGTTGCCATGGTATTACGGAGCAGCTGAGCTCATGGTACCTAAAACCCATACTTGGTGCAAACTAAACTGAAACTTAACTGACTAGCCAGCTAAACCTGCTTCATGGTACTGGCCGCTAGTTCTGAGAAGCTCAAATAAGTTATTGGTCATTTCAATATTGTTTGTATTTAGCTTTATCACACATTATATTTGTTACAGATGCCTGCCTCATATAAAAGACACTCAGGAAACAATTGTACCTAAGGTGATAATGCAGGGTCCTCACAGTCACAGGTCCTTATATATAAATATTTAAAGACGTACAATGTTAGGATATATGGATGTAATAAAGCTACTGCTGAATCTTCTTCTATCTTTTTAGCATGTTTTTTTAAATTTGGAAATTAGTCTTAATGCGGGTTTTGATAACTATTGTTGATAAATTCAAGCTTAAATGGATAGTTCACTTAAAAATGAAATTCTGCCATTATGTTTCTATGACTTTTTGTTTAATGAAAGCTAGTCTTTGGTTTAATTTTTCAACTGAGGTGTTCACTTTCTATTATTGGTGACTTGAACAAAACTGCATGGTTGAAGAATCTGTATTGTTCAGATTGGATAAGTATTTGTAAACAGTAGATTTGAATAAATGATGGTTAATGTGTGCGTTTTCTTTGAGAATTTAATAGGGTTTTGGTTAAATGGTCTTACAGATTTTCTCATTCTCTGAATTACACTTATCTATACTGTTTTTTATCATTTCAGATTTAATTAATAGCTTCAATAGTATTTGAATATAATTGTATTTAAATATGCAACATTAGTGTTTACAAATAATAAAAGTAAATAATAATAATACACCTGACATAGCACCAAAGTGCAAAGTCAAGAATATACCTGTAAGATTTCAGGATTAGTAAGAAAGAAAATAAGGAAAATTACATCTCATCATTATTTCTTCTGATATTAAAGATGGTTTTACCATAGTAAAACTGTAGTAAATTTGACTGTAGTTACCATGCTTTTTTGGGTGCGTAATGTGATTTTAAATTGTATTAATACTACATAACAGTATATAAGTATTTAATAATAACAATATAGGAACCATGACTGTTGTAGCCGTGTTTATTTGGTGCAAACCTTTTTTTAACCATGGTTTTGGTTTTGTAACATTGTAGTAGTCTATTAATACTACAGTAAAGCTATAGTATTTATAACTAAACCAGAGAACCAAAGCATGTTGTATTACATATAACAAAAGTTATGCAGTAACATTTACAACAACAACAACACACACACACACACACACACACACACACACACACACACACACACACAGATGTTTATTAAAAACATTTTCTGTTGAAGTCAGAATTATTAAACACCCTTTAATTTTAAAAAAAAAATATTTGCCAAATGATGTTTAACATTTTGAACGTTTGAAATTTTCATAGTATTTCTTATAATATTTTTATTTGTTTTATTTCAGCTAGAATAAAAGCAGTTTTTAATTTTTTAAACACCATTTAAGGGCAAAATGATTAGCCCCTTTAAGCTTTTTTTTTTTTTTTTTTTGGATAATCTACAGAACAAACCATCATTATACAATAACTTGCCTAATTACCCTAACCTGCCTAGTTAACCTAATTAACCTATTAAGCCTTTAAATGTCACTTTAAGCTGTATAGAAGTGTCTTGAAAAGTATGTAGTCAAATATAATGTGCTGTCATCATGGCAAAGATAAAATAAATCAGTTATTAGAAATTAGTTAATAAAACTTTATAAATGTGTTGAAAAAAATCAACACATGATTAAACAGAAATTGGGGGGGGGGATAAGCAGGGGGGCTCATAATTCAAGGAGGTTAATAATTCTGACTTCAACTGTACATCTTATTTGGAAAAGAATGTAAACCACATGGGTAAAAGGTTTACATGTGCCAGTATGATATTGGCAATAAAGCACTGCTATGCAAAGTGGTAAAAAGGTTTCAAATCAAATATTTACATATAAACCAAAGAATAATTAACTGAATTAAATTCACCTTAGTAAAAATGCTTCATTTTGAAGTGTGTTTTTTTTTTTTTTTACTTCAAAAGCCGTGGTTAATTTTATAATTATTATGGTTTTACTTTAAGTGCCAAAGTTAAAGTTCATTTTGTGGTTTTATTACAAAAAACAAAGTTTAGCTATGGTTACTGCAGTAAATAAAACTATGGTTAATATTAGAGTCAACTCTTAACGAGAGGACTGCACTAAACGAGCTCTGTGTTTGTTCTCAAATTACTATGCTCATTACAATAAAAGCTAATAAACATAATTAGACACTTATTTTTACTTTATTGGCACTATTTAAAAATTAAACATTATTAATAGAAACAAATATTAAACCATGCACAACAAACACTATTAACACTTCCGCACAAACAAGCAGACGCAGCATAACGCATCTTGTGAGGTGGAGGCTCCGCCCATAGAACGAATCGCGCCCCGTTGCTATAGCAACTCTGGAACTTTGGAATGCGATTTCTCTGATTCTCTGGATTTGTCTGTTGGCTCTCAAATATTTACATGTGTATTTCTATGGTTGACTCTTACGACACCCACACTGCAAGTTGCAAATTGACTGTACATTTTACAGCAGTAATTAACATCACAGTATCTCAGTTATACTGTACATCTCCCATGATGGAGAAGAAATGCAAAAAGAACTTTTGGACGACACTTTTTGGCAATAAAAGAGCTAGTAAAAAATCCAGCAGTAACACTAGCTCCAGTGAAGCTGAGAAGAAGGACCAGG